>NW_027070061.1:342533-378208 GCF_002906115.3 Quercus suber
AACCGAAAAAAAAAAAAAAAAAAAAAAAAAAAAAAAAAAAAAAAAAAAAAAAAAAAAAAAAAAAAAAAAAAAAAAGAGAGAAGAAGCAACCAAAGTTAACCTTTTTACTAGTAGGCGTGAAAGCTACAAGTGATAGGACATGGGAAAAAGGCTAGCATTTAATGCAAGAGACCTGGGGAATAACTGAAAACCCACAAAGTGTTGAATGTGGGAAAGTTATAGAAGCCCACTATTCACAACTGCCACCAAATTTTAAATTCGCACGTGTGACCAAACAAAAATTGCTCACACGTGACTCGGGTGGCTAAATGTTGAGGTACAAATTTTCGGGCCTTAATCCCATTAGCCCACTCACTAAAAAATACCCATACAAGCCTATAAACTATTTTGGGCCCACATAAATATTTCCTACATACTTCCCACATATTTACCTTGCGGGCAAAACCCAAAAAGCCCAACAAAAGCCTCTTATAAAGCTCGTTGCTACACGGCACCTCTAAAAACCCATTGCTACACCGCACCCTAAAGCTTGTTGCTACATGGCCCCTTTAAAGCCCATTGCTACATGGCGCTTCTAAAAGCTCATTGCTACACGGGACCCTAAAGCCCGTTGCTACACTGCAATATTTTTACAAAATCTCAAAAAGCCCAATATTACTTTGGCACTTATTTACAAAAGCCCAATACTATTTTGGCAACTATTTATAAAGCCCAATATTATTTTGGCACATATTTACAAAAGCCCAAATACTATTTTGGCAATAATAATTACATTATGCTCAAAGCCTAAAACTATTCCCTGGCAAAAACATATTTTCATATTCTAAAGTCTCTAACTCATGGGAAATATAAATTTCTCATCCCTCACAAATACTCCTTTTACAAAATTTATGAAAACTATGCTTATTTTTTCCATTATCAACTAACAACAAAAGCTCATGTATATCACCCATGGCAAAACTATTTATTTTGTAGGGATGAACAAGCCCAAAGAAGCCCAACAATAAAGCCCAACCGAAATAGCCCAATCCATGTGCTCATCTCAGAAACTGAAACTCACTTGAGTAACTAAAGTGGTTAGACTAACCACTAGTCAAGTTTCAGCACAACCAAGTTGACAGCTAGGGCCCATTACCATCAGTTCCAACTTGTCAAATCAGATCAGCAGAGGACGCGTGTCCAACAAAGGTTAAGCCGTTCCTTGCCAAGCTAATTTCATCATTTCTCATGTGACACAAAGCTGAGATGACATGACATGAAGCAGCGAAGCTTCAGCCAGTCATCTTCCCTTTCTTTTCCAACCCATTTGGTCAAGGACTAGAGGCAGTCATAACCAGACCATGAAAGCTTCTTGAATAACTTGAAACTAATTCACTATTATGCCAAAAACATGTAATTTCTGGTTCATGGACCAAGCACATGAACCCAAATGGGGAAATTTAGGGAAATGTGGTTTGGAGGGCACCAAAGGGATCTCTAGTAGAGTTCCTAGCAAAGGGCTCCAAAATTGACACTTGGCTTGGGGTTATACAATCTGCCCTAGGGAGCTCTGATTCTAGCATCAGCAAAACCAAGATCATTAGCTTAATACACACTCTAACCCCATCAGTTGAGGACAATCAGCATTTAATGCTAAGTCAGAACTCCAGTTGCCATTACCTAAAACAACCAAGAACACTCTACAGTTGAACTTACCACTCTTGGCCAAATCCTAGGAATGATTCTCCAAGGATTTTCTAAAGATTGTGGCTAATTTAGCAGAGATTATTTGCTAATTACCCCTTCAAATTCAACTATAAATGAAACTCTCCTCTAACACTTCAAGACACACCAATAGAGAATAACTCTCTCATAAACTTCTCTATTTTCCTCTTTCTCTAATTTTCTTTAAGCTCTTAGTGAGGTTTTGAGCCTCTAAGTTCTTAGTTCAAACCTAGAAACTAAGTTCTTGAGCCCCTAGCTCACAAATACCCCTCACACCTCTACTCATAAGCTCTTATCCAACCCCAGCAAAAAGCCCCAACAGCTTCACTAAATACTCACTCTCTCTCACTATTCATACTACCCAAAAATGACCCTCACTACTCACTACATATACTATATCCACTAGCATACCTTGATATCATAATGATCTTGCTGCACTAGATGGAATCTCTCTCTCTCTCTCCCTTCATCTCACACTAAGTTTCCTCATTATTTGTTATAATGGAGCTCATGGTGTTTTTTTTTCTTCATTTACCATTGAAGGTTATGATGTAATTGTTACTATAAAAATTTTCCCTCATGTTATTGTATTAGAGGACTCTTCTCCTGAACCAATGGATGATGATTTTGAAGATGCAAATACCTTCCTTAATCTATGAAATAATAAAGGCTAAAAGTTCATTCTTCTTTGTTTCATTTTACCGCTGGAATATTTACTGCTAGATTATTTTACTGCTGGGCTATTTCTTTATTGCAGTACGCTTTTTATTGTGCTAACATGTCTGCTATAGGAAGTGCTTTTTGGGCCATCCCATAATCCTTGTCAGTCCCATCCTAAACCCAAGGCATAAAATAAGGTGAATTCTTCAAATCTTCACCGATAGCCTTTGGGCCGTGTTTCAAGCCCATTGTGAAGTTTCGATCTAGGCCCCCAACCCAATACAAATCTCATTTGTCAGAAGGAAGACTTTTCCACCCCCGACAATATCCAACATAACAATCTATAAACAACACCAGTAGGACAAAATGCTGGCCCATTGGATAGTGCCAATCAGAATTGCCTTTTGTGATGTCTTGGAAAATGTCCAAGATGCACAGGCTAATAAGTCTAATGTCCTTGATTGTAAATCTAAATACATATGAAACAAGGTGTCTATTATAAACTTATAAATAGATATCCTATGCATAGAATTCGATCTTTAGTACAATAGATTATAGTACTTTTTAGCAAAAGAAGAAAAAAAGAAAGAAAGGTGTTGTATAAAAATTAATTTGATTATGAACCTTTATCTTTCTTTTTCTTTTTTCTTCAATAGGAGCTTCCTTGGTATATAAGCTTGGTACTAATTTTCTTTTCTCTCATACCTTAGTAAAAAGAACTTATTGTAATTTCAGTCAAAATGTTCCTAGGTGCTAGGGGTGAATGTTTCGTGTTTGGCTATCTGAAAATGACATGAATTTTAGAAAAAGCAATTGATCAGGCTAAAAATTGAAATTCAAAACAACTTTGATCCAGAAAACTACACTTGCGTTGATTCAAAAATTGTTTTATCACAAGGCAACATTTGCCTAGCTAGCTTGTACCATTAATTATAGATTGAGAAAAGCCAAACTGGGTCGAATACAAAATCATTAAAGCAACAAAATATTAAAAACAAAAAAAAAAAACAAAACAAAATCTTTCCAACAAATTATGAACGGTTTTAGATTGCAAAAGCTCCTATGCAATGCCGCATTGGATAGGATTTCCAAAAGCACTTCTAAGAGATGCATGCTGAGTGACAGTTCAAACTTCAAATTAGTATATATATATATATATATATATATATAGAGAGAGAGAGAGAGAGGGTCCGGTTAATGTGTGTCCTTAGAGCACACATTAAGTTTTCTATTTTTTGAAATATTTTTTCGGGAATTGAAAAAACTATCATTACTTTTTCAATTCTTAAGAAAACTTTTTTCAAAAATAGAAATTAATGTGTGCCCTAAGGGCACACATTAGTAAAATCCATATATATATATATATACATCACTCCTCATAGTCATTTTGTCATTGAAGTGGCTTGTCTGTCCATAAAAGAAAATTTAAAATATATTGATTCCCAATAAATGGCTTTAATGCTAAACATGCACATGCATATATCTAATAAATATGGCACACAACATACTTTGTAATTCAAACTTCTTACCGTAGAGATAGTGGGAAATGATGGGTACAATTGGGTTAACATCCTCCTTATTAACCTCACTTCAGCTTCAATGGCATCATAACGAGTGCAGTTCTCACCTCCCTGCTATTATGAGCTCAGTTGGTCACGTTGGAAGATATAGCATGCAAGGTTAATGACACTGGGTGACGTAAATGCAATAGGAATTTCCAATCAATGCAATAGGAAAATGTGAGTGAGTATTAATCAAAATTAGCAATTATAGTAGTTGAAAAAAAATTGGTAATTGAGTTTTAATTGAAGTAGTGTTTTAAAATTCCTAAAAATTTGTATAGACACCCTATTTTGCAATCATTAAAAATATAATTTTGTGCAATCTAATTAATATCCAATGTTAAATGATCATTTTACATAAAGATAAAAATTCTGCAATTTACTCAAGGTTAAAGTCAATTTCATAATAGGTCATCATGGAATTTAATGGCATAGTCCTCCATGAAAGGACTTGATTAGACAATTTTCATTAATTTTGTAGGCAAACTTTTAGGTATTTCTTAGTGAAGGCTGGTATGTATCATAAATTTTCTTTTTAACAACAACAACAAATGTGGGTTCCAGTTAGCTCAACTGGTAAAGTCTCTAATAGTTGTATAAGAGATCTGGAGTTCAATCCCTGCCTACACAAAAACTAATTGGTGCCTTGGTCTGATAATAAAGAGCAATTATCAGGAGTGGACGCCATAGGTTGAAACTCTCTCAAAAAAAAAAAAAACAACAACAACAACAACAAATTGTTTTTAAAAGCGCCGGGAAAAAAACAGTGCAATAGGACAAATTTTTTTTGTAGTATATGCTAAAATACATAAGACTTTTTGCATGAGCTAATGCGAATGCTCTTACAATGAAGCACATACACTCACAAACAAAATTTTCTTATGATGCCTTTTTTCGTCTAACTATGGAACATATTTTATTTTATCTTAACAATAATATACATACATATATATATATATATATATATATACAGAGAGAGAGAGAGAGAGAGTGTGTGTGTGTGTGTTAGCTATAGGTCTAAAGTAGTCTACTCTTCCTACTCTTTAAGGCAGAACCTTTCAAACCAACCTGGAATGGGCATTAAAATAAAGTGCAACCAATCACAAATATATATATATATATATATCAAGCAAATCTAAGACCACAAATTTCGTACTACAACTTTTACTACTACTCTAACATGATAGACCATAATTGGTTGCCTATTAATTTCATAAGGATCTACTAAGTTTATTTCATCACTCACAGTCAAGTGATCAACCATATCAAAATTGTGACAAAAGTTATGGCACAGAACTTATATATATATATATATATATAGCATGTCAGCTATAGATCTTCATTTCCCTAACTAAAAGTAGTCAACTCTTCCCACTCTTAAGAACCTTTCAAACCTGCCTAAATGGGCATTAAGATAAAGTACAACCAATCACAATAATCTTTTTATTTAGTTAATCTAAGACCCCAAATTTTATATCATAATTTTTATTACTATTTTAACATGACAAATTGTAATTGGTTGCTTATTATGCATTTTTCAAAAGGATCTACCAAGTATCTTTCACTACTCACAATCAAGTAGTCAATCACATCAAGGTTGTGACTTGTGATAGAAGTTGTGATAGAAAAATTGTATCCTTATATTTATTTTTGGCTGAAGACCAATTAAAGCTTTCAGCCGTATAAGAAGACTTGAATCACTGTTCACGGTACTGTGCGGCTACTGTTCAATGAACAGTAGCCGCACTTGTTGACTTTAGTCAATGAACAGTACATTTGTGCACTATTTACGGACCCACAATTTTCACTTTTCAGCAACTTTTTCATTAAAAATGGGTCCTACGATACTATTCACACATTTAAAAATTATTTTGCTACAGTGTTTTCAGTTTTCAGTTTTCAGTTTTCAGTTTTCAGCTGCATCCAAACAGGCCCGTAGTGAGGCTTTATATGTATCTTTTCTTTTCTTACCTTTTAGATACATTGATCATGTATATGAGGTCCTTTGACCATTTTACATACATTGTACTTGTTTTCTATATATGTGGATGTATGTTTCTTTCACCTTTCTCTTCATGTGTTGTTTCTTTTCTATCTTTATACACATGTTCTTTATACTTGTATGCAATCTATTTATTTCTGTTTCACACAAGATGCCTTGATGAGTTTTGTTTAAAGTGTTTCAGAAATACAGGTTGTCAAAGTCTACTTGCCATAAACTCTCTTCTTGCAAAGTTTTTCAAGAGTTTGTGTTAGGATAGATTTTATTGTATTCAAACAAGTGAATATGAGTTGAGTAATTTATGACTTCTCTCATATGCTCATTTGTTTGTTGTGGTTTGTCACGGATTGCCAAAGGGGGAGATTGTTAGGACATATATGTTTTCACTGTTTAAGAACATATGTCACTTATTCATGTAAGTTGGCTAATCCTTTAACAAAACGCACTCTACTTGTAATTGGGTAGTTCTAGGTGTTTTTAATACTTCAAGAAACAAGATTTCAAGGTCAAGTGTTGAAGTCATCAAGTCTGTCCAAGAAAAAGCAAGCTGAAGTGCAATTTATTAAAACTCAACACCTGCTCGACAGCTACCTCGACACCTGCTATCTGTCGAGATTTAAAAACTCAGATTTCCAATCTGATTTTCTTAGGATCCGTGAATATGTTTTTGGGCCTTCTTTTCTTCTAACCCTAAACATATAAAAGGATTATTTTAAGAGCAGTCAAGTGTGACACAAGTTGCAAAATCATTGAGCAATCCCTGTTCAAGCAAATTGTGATCAAAAGACGAAGTTCTTGACCTAGTTCATCTAACTTCAAGAAGTTGCTGTGTATTTGCACCGTAGGGTTTTGTAACCAAGCATCTTCCTGCTATTCATCATAAAAAAAAAAAAAAAAAAAAAAAAAAAAAAAGGAAAAAACGCAAACGTGCAATGCAACGCACGCCCCAAACGGTCTCTACATCCCTCAAAAAAGTCAACACTCCCCCTATCAAAAATGTCTTATACTAACTCTCCCCCTAAGATGACTACTTTCATATCCCAAAACTACTCCCCATTTTTGTCACGAGTGACAAAGGGTAGAGTATCATGTAGACATCTCATCGGCAGAGCTAGCATCCCCATCATCATCATTGATGGGACTAACGAAATCAAGTATAGACGAGACCAATTGTATAGACGAGAACAGCTTTCAGTGATGAATATCCACTCCACTGATGATGATAAACACCTCATTCAATGCCGCCCATAAACACCCCGGACGGTTACAAAGCCAATCGTATGAATCGTTGGAGCACATTAAAGCCACATTACACAGCACCAAACGTTACCAAGAGGAGCATTAAGACCTCCATAACTACTCCAATGGCTAGAAGCTATGAAAAGCATATATAAAGCCCACACATTGCCAAGTAAAAGGTACATACACATCTAGACACTAAGAGATCTCTTTTATTCTGTTTATTCCTAAGAGAGCTTCTTATACTAACTTTAACATTGGAGGCATTGTGGCAGGCACCACACCGGTGACCACCTTTGAGAGTATGTTCATGCAGGCTGAGGATTGCTTCCATCTGACCAACTCGACTGACGAGCTTACTCTATTGGCGAACTTACTTGACTGACGAACTTACGCTTCATCAGTTTGGCACCGTCTGTGGGAAGACATTTTCGTTTTCAATCCAAAAAAATATAGTTTCCAATCAGCAATCACTGTCAGATGGAGTCCAATCAAGATTCCACATCCTTGGCTTAGCAGGTTTAGGCTCTCGCAGCCACTGTACAAGAACTGACCAGGCAAAATCAGGAAATGAGATTGCGGCTTCAGCAGGAGGAGGAGAATCGATCTAAAGGGAACCGAGACGACGAGGGAGATAGCCACAGAAGAAGTGACCGTCAAAGGCCCATTACTCCAATCGAGCACAACTCAAATCTCCTCCAAGATATGAGGAGGGAGATGGACGAACTCAGGACCGCCATGAAGGAGAAAACAGAGCGAAGTGTAGACCGACTGGTTAAGGCGACGGATTCACCATTCACTCCAGCAGTCCTTGAATGTCCAATACCGTCAAAGTTTCGGTTGCCCCAGCTCAAACCATTCGATGGGCTAAAAGACCCACAGGATCATCTTAACACCTTCAAGACGACCCTAGGGCTCTAGTAGCCCCCAAACGAAATACTGTGTCGTTCCTTCCCAACTACTCTCAAAGGGGCTACAAGGGAATGGTTCACAAAGCTGCCAACGTCGTCCATTGATGACTTCGAGCAGTTGAGCAATGCCTTCCTGCGTCATTTCATTGGAGGACAACGTCCAAAGAGGACCGTGGACCACTTGCTTACCATCAGGCAGGGAGAAAGGGAAACCCTAAGGTCATACGTGAAACGCTTTACTCGCGAAACACTGGAAGTAGATGAAGCGGACGATAAGGTGCAACTGACGACCTTCAAAGCAGGATTGAGGTCCGGAGAGCTCGTTTTGTCACTTGCAAAGAATCCTCCAAAAACAATGGCCGAGATGCTCCTTAAAGCACAGAAGTACATGAACGCTGAAGACGCGTTAGCAGCCATCAGGGATGCAGGAAGACTAGGAGACAAAGAAAGGAGAGATGACAATCATAGGGAGCAAAAGCGAGAGCGCCCAAATCATTGGACCAGTGACGGGATTAGGAGGAAAGATGATAAGGGACCGCAAACGGTAAAATTTACCCCTCTTATTATGCCAGTTGATAAAATTCTAACGCAGATTAAGGACGAGCACGACTTGAAATGGCCGGGACCATTGCACTCGTCTCTCAACGTTCGTGATAAAAATAAATATTGCTGATTTCACAAGGACCACGGCCATTACACCGAAGATTGTCGAGACCTCAAAGAGCAGATAGAGGAGTTGATAAAGAAGGGGAAGCTACAGAAGTTTGTAAAGAAAGGGGAGTTTAGTAGGTTCCAGGATGGAAATAAGGGCTTGCACGAGTCCTCATCCAGGGGCAGTGACCGTCAGTTCCAGCCTCCCCAAACTGTAATAGGGGAAATACAGACGATCATAGGAGGGCCCATCGCAGGAGGGTCGTTCAAGTCCCTTAAGAAAGCATATCAGCGACAGGTGAACAGTGTTTACATGACAACCCCGTTGAAGTATAGATGAACAGATCAGGACATGATTTTCAACGAAGAAAATGCTAGGGGAGTAAAGTAGCCTCACAATGACCCCTTGGTCATAGCACTCACCATAGAAGGATTTAACACAAAAAGGATCCTCATGGACAATGGTAGCTTGGCTGACATCATCTACTTCCTTGCGTTTTAGCAGTTGAAATTAGATCCAAAAAGACTGCGTCCATTTGACTCTCCCCTCGTCAGTTTCAGTGGAGACAGAGTATACCCCAAGGGCATAGTGACTGTTAGGACATATATGTTTTAACTTGTTTAAGAACATATGTCACTTAGTTATGTATATTGGCTAATCCTTTGACAAAACGCACTTTGCTTGTAATTGGGTAGTTCTAGGTGTCTTTAATACTTCAAGAAACAATGTTTCAAGATCAAGTGTTGAAGTCATCAAGTCTGTCCAAGAGAAAGCAAGTTGAAGTGCAAAATTTATAAAGCTCGACACCTCTCGATAGCTACCTCGACACCTGGCTATTTGTCGAGATCTTCAGCTGATTCTTATCGCAATCTCGATAGCTTCTCGATAGCTGGTCGATCGATTGAGAAAGTTTTTGTCCCCTCGACACCTTCTCAACACCTCCTCGATAGCTGCTATCTATTGAGATTCATTAAACCTCGACACCTCTCGACACCTCTCGATCGATCGAGGTTACGGGAAATCAAAATTTTAGCTTTTTGATTTTTGGGCCAGGCTTATGTATTTGAGTAGGGTTTCTTTTCTCACAACCTTAGACTTATATAAGGGTTATTTTAAAGGCCGTCACATGAGAGAATACAAGGAGAACCTATGCAAAAGGTGATAGATGTCTTATTCTCTCTGAAAGAAGCTACTACGTTTTTGCGCCTTAGGGTTTTGTAACCAAGTGCTTCTTGATCTTCATTGTTGATGAAGTGAAGAACTTTGCAGCCAACATTCTTCTTCCTTAAGTTGGTGAGTGAGTCACGTACTAGGATTCGTGCAAAGGAGTTAGTCACGTACTGGGATCCGTGTAATAACAAAAAGGGTGGCATTCATATATTGAAGAGTTCAGAGGTTCTGAAGCGGTAGAAGGTTTCTGCTGTGAGTTCATCTACGGGGATTGTAGAGTCTAGGGACAAAGGTTTTGTACTAGATCTGAAACTTCTCTTTACTATAGTGGATTGCTTTTCGGGAAGGTTTTCCCCCAGGTTTTTTACTGTGAAACTGGTTGGTTTCATTGGTTTTCCTGGGTCATCATATCTTGTCTTATTTATTTTTTCTGCTGCATGATTTTGACATGATATTGATGTTTGTTTGTATTAACAAGTTTGATTCATAATAAATCTAATTAACAACTTGGGTTTAAAACTTGTTAATTCTATTAACTGGGGTCTAAATTTCCCAACAGTGACGTTAACGGTGACAGTGGGAACCTACCCGAAACAGTTGACGAGTCATTTGGACTTCTTGGTGGTGGATTGCCCCTCCTACTACAACGTAATCATTGGGAGACCTGCACTCAACAAGTGGAAATCGTCCACGTCAACCTACTGCCTGAAGGTAAAATTCCCAACGGAGAATGGGGTTGGTGAAGTCAAAGGAGATCAAGTTTTGGCTCGGGAGTGCTACCAGGCCGTCGTGGCCGCAAAGGAGAATCATACGTGGACGATCGAAGAAAAAGAGAAAGAAAGGGTGGAGGCCCTGGAGACAGTAGAGTTAACTGACTAAAAATCCAATAAGACAACCAGGATAGGGACGACTCTAAGTCCCGAGATGAAGACGAAGCTAGTCCAATTTCTTAAAGAAAACCTAGACGTCTTTGCCTGGAACCACGAAGACATGCCAGACATATCTCCAGAAGTCATTCAGCACATGCTGAATGTGGACCCAGAAAGGAAGCCTGTCAAGCAGAGACGCAGAGTCTTCGCACCCGAAAGAGACCAAGCGATTGCTGACGAAGTTAACAAGCTCTTGACTGTAGGTTTCATCCGCGAAGTATATTATCCAGACTGGCTCGCAAATGTCGTCTTGGTGAAGAAAGCGAATGGGAAATGGAGAATGTGCGTAGACTTCACAAACCTGAACAAGGCATGCCCAAAGGATAGCTTCCCTCTGCCAAGAATAGACCAGCTGGTAGACTCTACAGCTGGACACAAGCTGCTGACATTCATAGACGCCTTCTCTGGTTACAACCAGATAAAAATGGCTGACAAGGATCAGGAGAAGACAGCTTTCATCACCAGTCAAGGGCTCTATTGTTATAAGGTAATGCCCTTTGGATTGAAGAATGCAGGTGCCACTTATTAGAGATTAGTGAACAGGATGTTTAGCAAACAGATAGGCAGGAATATGGAGGTGTACGTGGATGACATGCTCGTCAAGAGCAAAGAGGAACTTACACATCTGGACGACCTCAGAGAGACATTTGCTACACTCAAACAGTATCATATGAAGCTGAATTATAGTAAGTGTGTCTTCGGTGTAGCTTCTGGGAAATTCCTGGGGTTCATGGTGTCCCAAAGAGGAATAGAGGCAAATCCAGAGAAGGTGCAAGCCATAATCAACATGACATCGCCCAAGACCGTCAAAGAGGTCCAAAAGCTCACGGGACGGGTTGCAGCCCTAAATAGGTTCGTCTCTAAAGCGACAGACAAATGCCTACCCTTCTTCAAGACCTTGAAACAGGCTTTCACGTGGACTGACAAATGCGAGGCGGCTTTCCAGGAACTCAAACGCTACCTAAGCAACCCGCCCCTTTTGAGCCCGTCGAAAGAGGGTGAGAACTTGCATTTGTACTTATCTGTGTCAGCTACAGCCGTTAGTGCAGCCCTGATCAGGGAAGAAGATAAGAAACAGCTTCCAGTTTATTATGTCAGCCAAGCCTTCCAAGGAGCTGAGTCTAGGTACCCAAAAATTGAAAAAATCACGTTCGCATTAATTATAGCTTCACGCAAACTTAGACAGTATTTTCAAGCAAATCCAACCTTGGTGATGACGGACCAACCTATTAAGAAGTCCATGGGCAAACTGGAGGCAGCGAGGAGGATGGTCCAATGGGCAATTGAACTCAGCCAATTCGATGTTGAATATCATCCCAGGACTACCATCAAAGCGCAGGCCTTGGCAGATTTCATCGCAGAGTTTACCCCCCCCCCCCCCCCCCCCCTGGGTGGGTTGGGTGGGTTCCGGGTCTGCTTAGACACCCCTAGTGACTTTAGACTTCATTTATAGTCTATAGATACTCCGCTGAATTTAATTACAAAACAAAAATTAAGAAAACTTTAAATAAACTTCATTTATAAATTAATGAAATTACGATAATGCTTAAGAGCAACCATATCAGTCCATTTATAATCTTTTAAAATAGAAAAAAGTACAATTTTTACACATTTTGGGCAAAAAAACACTCACATCAGTGGGTGTAAAAATGTGTAAAGATGTATAAATATTTTCATGAGCTATAGTAACCGTGTATATTTACATAGTTATTGTAGCTCGTTTATCCATTATTTTAATATTATTTCAACTCAATCACTACAACACAGCACAATGCCAACCACACAAACCCACCGAAAAAACCTATAAGAAAAATCCAGCAGAAACCCACATGAAAAACCCACCGGAAAACCCGTTGGATTTGCCCCGTTCTGTCACTGATCTGCTGCTGATTTGCTCCTCCAGGTTGTTGCCGATCTGCCGTCACCAAGTTGCTGCCGATTTGCCACCGCGAGGTTGCTGCCAATTGCTGCTGATCTGGGTTTGAGATTTGAGTGAGGAAGAGAGTTTAGGGAGAACTAGAAAGTAGAGGCAGAGGACAATTGATAGAGAGAGCCACGAGTGGGACTTGTGTAGTGGAAAAAATATATATATTAATGAAGAGATATTTTTTAATAAAATAATAATAATAAATATTATTTAAATAAGTTAAGAGTGTAAAATAGATATTCTGATGTAGGAGTTTTGTAAAAGTGGTCTTGTAAAATAGAAAAAGTAGGTTGTTAGTGTAAAATAGACAGAAAAATTTGGCCAAACTGATGTGGTTGCTATAAACATGAAAATTACATGGCTTTACTCCTACTTTAATGAAAAGAAAGTACAAGACTTCACTTCCTTGTTAATTACAATCTAAAAATCAAATAAAAATAATATTACTTGGATAAACCTAATATACTTGGCTTACTTGTGTTACAACCATGTCAACATCACCCTCCTCAATATATATTAGGAAGTTGGGACAAAAAGCGTGATCATAGAAAAACTAGTTTTTTTATTATTAGTCCTAAGAAGGATAAGCCCCTTATCTCCTTTCTTCTTTTTTTTTTTTTGGATCTGCATTTCATTCCCTTTTGAAACCATGATCGCTTTGTTCAGCAGCAGCAGTACATAGGACTCTTGCATAGGTCAAATTGGGCAAATTGAGAGAACATTTCAATCAAACCATCATTCACAGGTTGGAAAATTTTCAAACTACCACTAACTGTCCTAAGAAGGATTAGCCCCTTATCTCCTTTCTTCTTCTTTTTTTTTTCTTTTTTTTTTTGGATCTGCATTTCATTCCCTTTTGAAACCATGATCGCTTTGTTCAGCAGTAGCAGTACATAGGACTCTTGCACAGGTCAAATTGGGCAAATTGAGAGAACATTTCAATCAAACCATCATTCACAGGTTGGAAAATTTTCAAACTACCACTAACTGGGACCTCAACCCACACATGTTTCTAACTTGATTGGGCCAAACCCATGTTAATGGGGTGACTTTGTGATAGTGCCTCTCAAAATAGAGATTCAATTGAAATTATTTCACCACCTATATCAAGGGTTTTACATGAAGTCACCACTAATTTTATTATAAATTGGGAAAAAAAAATAAAAATACCATGTGACAAATTGAATTTCATTGAATAATTGAATATACATCAAGTAGAAAAAATTACAAGGCATTTCTCCTAAGTACAATCTAAAAGAAAAGTGCATGACTTTGGTTCTAGTTACATTCTACTAAATATAAAATTTTACGGATAAAACACTAATTTCGAAACCTTGATCAATGTTTGGAGGATAAGTTACAAGATGTGAAGGTGTTAGACACCTACATTACCTAGTAAAAACCAATTTTCTAAACTATGGTGGTCAATGTACATATTTTATCATACAAGCATTTAATATGTCACAAACAAAACCAAGCATGCCATTTCACACACAACTTGGATCAAAAATCAGAAATTTGAAAACAGAAATCATAACTTGGAAAGTATAACAAGTGATCAAGTGATGGAGAATCATGTGAGCATAATGAAAGAATTTAAAAGAACAGTATGTTAGTGCATGTAAATCTTGGCATGGCAAAGGAATTGAAAACAAGCATATTATTGAATATGATTAATGAGGACCATAGATAGATTTAATATGTGGGAGGAATTGAAGGACAATTTGTCAATGATAATTTAAAATCAAACAAGAAACTATTATATGAACAAAATAAGAACATGTTAACGTATGTGAATCATGGCAAAGGAATTGAAGCGTGTTATGACATACACTGAGAATTCAAGAACATGGCAAGAACAAACAAAATTTTGCATGAAATTGATAATACTCTATATAAGCTCTAGCGCATGATTATTTATGAACAACACACATAAATTTTCATATTTAGATCCTAGCAAGCATGGCAACATCGTAGCAAAACTTGACCATACAAGAATAACAACACTCATGGCAAAACTAAAAACATATTAATTCAAACATAACTGTTAGGTTCTAAAGACTTAGGATTCGATGTATTTAGAACTCTAATGTGTAATGTTGGCAAACCATGATCAAAACAATATGTTTAGTCTTGTTTAGGCTTGCTCAAAGTTGTATAATTCATGTAAAGTTAGAATCGAGAGGCTGCAGATGTATTAATGCATTTTGGCTTGGCTCGATCGATCGAAAGTCGGCCAGAATGTTTTTCTGCAGAATTTCCAACTCAGCCCTATCTCATTAAACATTTAGGGTTTTATATTTTGCCCTAGGTATATAAGACAAAACCTTAGCCACGTTTTAGGAATTGCTCTGGTTGTATTGTTGCTCATATTTTGCGGTTTGTGTGAATCTCTTGTGAGATCCTTGAGGAGCTTTCCTTCACATAAACATAGGATTTTCAAGGTAGAAATATTATCAACACCTTGCTGATCAACTCAATTGCTGCCATTGGAGCCTAAAGAAACACAAGCAGGAGTGGTTGTACTTGATTGGAGAATCCAAGAAAGGAGGAGTCTGTGGATTCGGAGCTTCCACGTGGTCGTGTCAGTAAGTTTTACTGGTAGGTAGAATTAAGAAGTCGAGCATGGGTGCTTATAAGTCCTTTTGTATGAACTTTGATTTTTTCATATAGTGGATTCAAGTTTACCTCGAGGATAGTTAGATTAAATCATTCCCAAGTTTTTTACCGGTTTAGTTTTCCTGGGTGATCATATCTTTGTGTTCTTTATATTTCCGCTGCTTTATATCTTGATATGATTATTTGATTGAGCTATCCTAGATTTTCACAATTTGACCAAGTTAATCACTTGGCTAATAAACTAGGTTAATTCAATTGTTGTGTTTTAAGGGGTCTAAAAATTTAACAAGTGGTATCAGAGCAGGTAGCTCTCTTATTGTAGATCTTTTGATCTCTGTGCTAATCCTTGACCCCTGTTGTCATGGAATATGGACACTCTTTGGTTATTCCTCCTCATTTCAATGGGAATAACTATGCCTATTGGAAAGTAATGATGAAAGCTTTCCTGAAATCTATTGATGAGAGAGGGTTTGGAATTCTATTGAGTATGGATGGGAGAAGCCCACTACTCCTGTAAGTGAGTGGCAAACTTCTCAAAAAGATGCAGCTAGGTTCAATAACAAAGCTATGAATGTCATCTTTAACGCTATTTCTAAGGAGGAATTTAAGAGAATCTCTAATGTTGAGGTTGCTCAAACTGCTTGGAAAATCCTCCAGACTGTGCATGAAGGCACAAAGGCAGTTAAGATTAATAAATTGCAGTAATTAACTTCTAGATTTGAAAGCATTATGGTGTCTGATGATGAATCTTTTGATGAGTTCTATGCTAAACTGAATGATATTGTTAATTCTGCTTTTAATCTGGGTGAAATCTATGATCAACCTAAAATTGTTAGGAAGATTCTTAGATCCTTGACTGAGGACTTTAGGCCCAAAGTGACTACCATTACTGAGAGCAAGGATGTGGACTCCATCCCTGTTGATGAGTTTGTAGGATCTCTTCAGTCCTATGAGCTAAACCTACCCAAAGCTAGCAAATCCAAGTCAATAGCTCTTATGTCAGTTGATGATGTTGAGGTTGGTGGATTTGATGATGAGCTCTCTGCTACAGAGACTGCTTACCTTGCCAAGAACTTTAGAAACTTTCTTAGGAACAGTAACAAAAAAGCAAGAAATACAAACACTGCCGAACCTAGAAATTTTAGGAAGAATGATCCCATTAAGGTTAGCAACACTGAAAAACCTAGAGAAAAAGTAGGTCAATCTTTTAATAATTCTTTGGGTTCTCAATGTTTGGAATGTCAAGGGTATGGTCATATTAAATCTAAATGTCCTACATTTTTAAGGTCTAAGGGTAAAACTATGGCTGTAACCCTTAATGATAATGAGATTTCTGATGATGAGTCTGAATGTGACTAGAGGAAACTTCATTGCTTTCACTGCTTCTGCTGTAGTCAATGAAAGCGTACCTGTTGAAAGGAACCCTTCTGATGGGGAACTTTCTGAGGATGCGGATCTTCAAGAGGCCTATAATAAACTTTGCAAAGTTGCTGCAAAGGTTGCTATGAATGTTGAACTTGGCCTAAAGAAAATTGAATCTCTTGAGCTTGAAAGGAAAAATTTGCTTGTTAAATTGTTTGATGCTAATAATCTTTTGAACAATGTGAAATCTGAGAATATGCTCTTACTTGATAAAGTAAAAGCTTTGGAACATGATTTATCTGTTGCTAGATCTGCTAGTTCTAAACTCGATCAAATACTGAGTGTTCAAAAGTATCCTTCTGACAAATCTAGTTTAGGTTTTGTTGAAAGCATCTCTATGTCTGCACCACATTCCACAAATTTTGTTCCTTCATCTTCTTCTGAACCTTCCGTGAGTGAGGTTGTGAGTGAAACTCTCAAATCCCCTGTGAGTGAGGTTGTCAAACCTATAGAAGTTTCACCATCTAGGAAAATTAGGGTTGATCTGAAAGAGTCTAAACCTAAAGAGTCTACCCTTTCTAAGGACAAGATGCATGGTAAACCTGCTTGGGTTTGTCATTTTTGTGAAAAGTATAGACATATTCATCCTAACTGTTACAAGCTTCAAGCTGCTAAGAGAACAAACAAACCAAAAGTGTCTGTACCCCAAGCACAAGATCCTATGGCACTCATTGGTGAATTGGTAAAGGCTTTAAACCTTTATTCCAATCCTGGAGTTAGAAATCACTCGAACGTGAATAGGAACTCCAATGCTCGTGGTGCATCTAAAAGATTTTGGATGTAAAAGACTAGATCTAATTAAGTTTTTCTAACATGGTCCTTATGCTTCTTTACTCTACTCTTTTGTTACCATTGTTCTTTGTGATAGGCCACTATCTGAATGACCCCTTGTGATTAACTCTAATTAATTAATTAGTTAAGTTATTAATTAATCAATTAATCATGCAATTATGTGGAAGCATAAACAAATCACCAAAAACTAAATATGCAGTGGAAATTAAATAACACGGTGATTTGTTTATGAATGGGGAAAAACCTCGCGGCAAAAACCCCACCGGGTGATTTTCAGGTCACCACTTCCGAAATTCCACTATTATCAAATCAAGCTGTTACAAGTAAAGGAATCCCAAGTATCTTACCAACTTACAGTTGAACCCTTACCCCAATACCCAATTGGACTTGATCTGTAGCGACAGTTCCCACCTTTGATGCACGGCTCCCAAGTACGTGACTAACCAATGCGCAGATCCCAGTATGCGACTTTAGAACACCAACTAAGGAAGAAAGGTTGGCTGCAAAGTTCTTCAGTTCATCCTTTATGATGAATAGCAGGAAGATGCTTGGTTACAAAACCCTACGGTGCAAATACACAGCAACTTCTTGAAGGAAGATGAACTAGGTCAAGAACTTCGTCTTTTGATTACAATTTGCTTGAACAGGGATTGCTCAATGATTTTGCAACTTGTGTCACACTTGACGGTTCTTAAAATAATCCTTTTATATATTTAGGGTTAGAAGAAAAGAAAGCCCAAAAACATATTCACGGATCCCAAGAAAATCAAATTGGAAATCTGAGTTTGTAAATCTCGACAGATAGCAGGTGTCAAGGTAGCTGTCGAGCAGGTGTCGAGATTTAATGAAATTACACTTCAGCTTGCTTTTTCTTGGACAGACTTGATGACTTCAATACTTGACCTTGAAACCTTATTTCTTGAAGTATTAAAAACACCTAGAACTACCCAATTACAAGTAGAGTGCGTTTTGTCAAAGGATTAGCCAACTTACATGAATAAGTGACATATGTTCTTAACAAGTGAAAACATATATGTCCTAACAATCTCCCCCTTTGGCAATCCTAGTGTAAACTAAACCCCCAAAAAAAAAAAAAAAAAAGAACAAAACAAAAAAAAAGAAGAGGGAAAAGTAATCAGAAATGAAATTTTAACAGCGAAAGGAAAAACATATAGAGGAACAGGAGAGAAGGCGTACCTTTAGAAAGCAAGGAACAGGAAGAGCACCACCGCACCGTGTACGAGGTCGGAAAGGAAATAGCAGAGTGAGGTTGCCGGAGAAGATGGTCAGAGCAATGATTGAATGATTTTTCGAAAAAAGTGAGAAGGAACAAGTAGCATGAGGGGAAGTCTTAAAACCAAGAATTGGGAAATTAAAAGAACCAGCGGGAAAACCAATAGTCCTATCATCTGAAGCATTAATTTCCCCAGTTAGAACGTGCCACATAGGCCATAACCCAAAAGGCACCGCCGCAACACATTTAATGCGGCACGAAAACCCTTACAAATCCCAAAACCGTTCGCCTTCCCTGGTCGTCATGACCTGTAATGACGACCACGGAATTCGGGGACAACTGATAAGACTGACGAAATCAAGTATAGACGAGACCAATTGTACAGATGAGAACATCTTTCAGTGACGAATATCCACTCCACTGACGATGATAAACACCTCATTCAATGCCGCCCATAAACACCCCGGACGGTTACAAAGCCAATCGTATGAACCGTTGGAGCACATTAAAGCCACATTACATAGCACCAAACGTTACCAAGAGGAGCATTAAGACCTCCATAACTACTCCAACGACTAGAAGCTATGAAAAGCATATATAAAGCCCACACATTGCCAAGTAAAAGGTACATACACATCTAGACACTAAGAGATCTCTTTCATTTTGTTTATTCCTAAGAGAGCTTCTTATACTGACTTTAGCATCGGAGGCATTGTGGCAGGCACCACACCAGTGACTACCTTTGAGAGTACGTTCATGCAGGCTGAGAATTGCTTCCATCTGACCAACTCGACTGACGAGCTTACTCTATTGACGAACTTACTTGACTGACGAACTTACGCTTCATCAATCATCATCATCATCATCATTCTCAGAATCTGAAGCTGCTGGAGTAGGTGGTGAAGGAGTAGCCTCTGGAGCAAATCTACCCATGGTCGCCTGCCGTCGTGCAATATGACCCACACGAGCATTCACCTGATACAACTCAGTAGAGAGTGTATCAAGGCAAGTGTCCATGCGCTGCAGCTGTGCCATAATATCTCCCAGAGATACATCACTCGAAGAGGAAGAGGGAGCAGATGTAGATGGAGTTGATCTGGATGGAGCCGAATGGGAAGGAGGAGTGGCATCCGGTTGTCTCGACCTGAACTGTGCCTCACTACGTTTTACGGTAGCGGCATCTATGGCAGATATGTGTGTGAAGTGGTCGGACACAGGAAAGGGAATAGAAAAATGGCGTAGGATCCTCGTGATAGCGGAAGGAAAGATGAGCTTATCACGGGACGCCGAATCAAGATAAACATCTATGATAGACAGGATGAAGTGAGAGGGAAAGTCTATGGTAAGATGCTCTAGAAGTGATAGCAAAAATCAAGCACGAGGCTCTGTGATAGAGTTATAGTGAGAAAGAGGATAGAGAACAAAGGTCATCACCATGTTGATAAATCTAGGACCTTTAGCAAAAGGCCTACATGATGTGAACTGATGCTCACCCCAATCAGTAGGGCACTGACAGAAGGCGGAGATGAGCTCATCTTTGAACACAGTCTTCAGATGCTCACAAGAAGGATAGTCAAGAAACTCTATCCTAGGAACCTTAAGCACATCCGCAACTAGCTGCAGTGTGACAGGGATGCGCGTACCTCAAACGCGAGTGAAAAAGAGAGGTACTGAACGATCTATCCCGTGCATGTTGGAGTAGAACTCCTGTATTAGCACGAGAGGGCAAGTGACCGGGATGTCACACAGTGACCCCCATCCCCTACTGTGAATGACATAGGGAAGGTCAGTATCGGCGAAGTCTGCCAGAATGACTTGGCATTCCGAATGAACACCTCGTCTAGAAAAGTTCTCCGAAAATGCCTTATGGGCATCTTCATCACGGAACCGAAGGTTAAGGGGAGCAGAATCAGAAGAAGTAGAAGCTCCAGAACGCAAAGGGTTCTAAGCAGGAGTGAATTTACGTTTGGGTGCCATAGACACTACTAACGTAAAAGAATGAGAGGGAGAGAGAGGAAGACACTCATAAAAGTTCCCAAGACAGTTCAAATATGACAAATATATTGAACAACAAGTACGTATGCATGAGAATGCATGAGCATGTGACATGCAAAGCAAAAATTTCATCATGGGCTCAGCCCAATCCAATCCTATCAGCACACAGCATATAGCACACATCTAAATGCATGTAAATATCATTATAATGCACATGAAATGCAATGTATGACACTTTTAAAAGCATTTAAGTGAAAACCCAACCCAGAATTTCAAGAAACACTCATTAATTTTGAAAAACCCAAAAATTTCAAAAAAAATCCCAAAACCTAGGTTTTAAAACATGCAATATATGAAAAAGGAAGGGAAAAGTGATCTTACCAAGTGATTTAAGCACGGAATGATCAAGATCCAAGTGGGTTGGAAGATTTGAGTGAGAGAAGTGTGAAAAGGAGATGAAAAGCCACGGAGAGATCGAGTGAGAAATGAAGAAAATCGCGATAGATCCTTAAATAGGCACCTCAGTAAATCTCGACAGCTGAGGTTTCGAGAGGTATCGAGGAAGCTATCGAGGAATTTGCCATCGACAGATGAAGGTATCAAGAGGTATCGAGATGCAAGATGGATTTCAGATAACAGATGCTCGATCGATTGCACAAGTGTCGAGGAGGTATTGAGGAGACAGAAGATTTCTCGATCGATTCACAAGGTGTCGAGACAGGTGTCGAGAAAGAAGACACAAACACAACCAGTGAATCTTGATCGATCCATCAGGTGTTGAGAATCTATCGAGGGGACAGAAACATTCTTGATCGATCCATCAGGTGTCGAAGAGGTGTCGAGATTGCGATAAGAAACGACTAGAGAAGCTCGACAGATGACAAGGTATCGAGGAGGTGTCGAGGAGGTGTCGAGCCAGCAGTAAAAATCAGTTTTTCGAGAAGAGAAAAACACAGACATGAATGCAATCCAACACACATCTCAACCAAAGATCCACTCAACATATAAAGCTCTCAAAAAAAATCTCTTAACAAAAATTTTAAGCACATGGATCCTCCAAAACACACACACACACACACTAAACAAGTCTAACCAATTTTATTTTTCAAAAACAAGTTATGATAGTTTAGTGAGCATAAATTAGCACATGTAAAACCTTTGTGATAGCCAAATCACATTGTACCTGCACATGTATCAAAAGTAGCAAAGAATATTGCGTGTTGTGTGTGAAAAACATCGCAAGATTGCATATGTGTATACATGTTATGACGATTTGAGATATGAGAAAATAACTTTAACTCACACACAATCATAACTATTTGATGGGGACTATCACCTTCGAGGTACATCCTATAACTCCCACATCTCCTAGAATACACGCTTGCAACCATATTTAAAGCATTTTTAATCTTTTTGCTTTTATTTTCTTTGCATGTTTTCTTTTATTTTAGGATATCATACATGGGCATATAAAAGAGGGAAAAGAAATACCCAAGATGTTAAGCATTTGACATTGCACTTTTGCTATGCCGAAGCATACGAATGTCTTTGACACTGCACTTTTGCTATGTTGAAGCATACAGGTGTCATATTATGATTGGCGGGCAACAGTGGTGAGATGGTTATTTATGCCTTTCTCTTAGGATTTTCTAGTCCTACCCGTCAAAAAGAGTGATATGAGTGTTAAGCTTTAAGAGATAACCTAATCTTACTCATCACAAACAAGAGCCACAAAACTCACTTGCTTAGTTGTGCATAGAGATGCTCATCTAAGCTATAAAAGATACAAAGTTTAGAAAACTTTGTTTCATTGGCCATCCAAGGTACACAAGTACCAAAGTACACAGAACACACACTGTTTTTGTATTTTTCTGATTTTTCAAATTTCTTTTTTCAGAAACAAAAGATAAACAAAACTGAAAGTAAACACACAAAACATGTTAACAAAGCAAAGCAAAAACTAGACTGACTCAGTAGAAAAACAAAACACACAAGCAATGCAACAAACAGAATAACAAGAAGGGAAAAGAAAGTGAAAAAGTTACTTAAAGTCCTTTTTCTTCCACACCTTGGAAAAGCCTTTCCTTTGATTGAATCCTTGAACCGGCGGTGAGGGGGAAGAATTTAAACCGTTCAAGTTCGAAAGGAACATGAGGGCTTTCAGAAGATCTCCAAGAGGAGCAAGAGAGGATTGAAGCTGATTTTGGCTTCCAGATACTATCATGCCATTGCTCTGTTGAATGGCTAACCACTTATAGCAATTTGGTCTAGTATGACCGGCAGCTGCACAATGATGACAGAGATGCTGCTTCTTTTGTTTAGGCTTTTGAGAGTTAGCCTTCTTAGCCCTAGGGTTTTAAGCATCTTTCTTATCTTGCTTAGGGGGTGCTCCTAAGATAGATTTACCCTTATCTAAGTTCTCACTAGCTAATTCAGTTTTAACATCAATATTCTCAATTTCAGTGTTATTAGCAGGAGGAACAAAAATAGTATTGCTAGTAGAAGCAGTATTAGAGAAAGAGAGACCATACCCCAAACCAGTTCGATCCGAAGCAGGTTTCTGATTGCTAAGCATCTCATCAAGCTTTGCACTTGAAGTCCTCTCCAGTTGAGCTCTTACTTGAACCAGCTCCGCTTCAAGTTTCTTGGTCTTTTCAGCCAAAAAGTTGTTTTCAAATCTCAGTGCTCCAATAGTTTGATTCGCCTCATCAAACTTTATGGACAACTCTTCACGATCAAGTTCCACATCACTGAGCTTCTTGGTGGCCAGCCTATATAATTTCTCATGCTTTTCAGAGAGCTTGTACAGCTTCTCATAGGCTGAATGGATATTATCTTGATCATCCATCTTCTCAAATTTTGACTCTACCAGTTCTTCTTCTTCATCCACTTCTTCAACAATCCCTTCAGTAGGATTGACTGTGGCAGGGAAGGCATTTAAGATTCTGTCATCCTCATTGTCGAAATCATCTTCAGGCTCAGTGTCACTTAGAGTTGCAGCAAGTGCCTTGCTTTTCCCAATGCTCTTGAGATATGTAGGACACTCATGTTTCATGTGTCCGAATCTATGACACCCAAAACACTTTGGTCCTACAGGAACAATGTACTGACCGCCATTCTTAGCATCCTTCTTCCCTTTGTCTTGGCTTTTAAAGTGAGAAGAACTGAGCTACCTGCGGTCCTTGTCGAAGCTCCTTCCATTGGCATTCTTCATAAACTTCTTGAACTGCCGGGTGATGTAGGACTTCATCTTGGAATCTTCATCATCGGAAGACTCATCTGTATCACTGCTCTTTGCCTTCAAGGCCATGCTTTTGCCTTTACTTGACTTGCCAATCCTAGATAACCCTATCTCATAGGTTTGCAAGTTTCCAACCAGCTCAGTCAAAGGAATCTTGTCAATGGCCTTTGATTCCTCTATCGCAGTAATCTTGGCATGGAATCTCTCAGGTAGAGATCTGAGCACCTTCCTTACAATCTTGGGTTCAGGGATGGTTTCCCCAAGATTGAAGGCTGAGTTCACTATGTCCTTAAGCTTGGCATAGAACTCATCAAACGACTCATCCTCCTTCATCTTAATTTCTTCAAAGCTAGTAGTGAGCCTCTGAAACTTTGAATCTTTGATAGCCTTTGTTCCTTTATAGGTTGTCTGGAGGATGGACCAAGCCTCCTTAGCAGTTTCAGTTGAGGATATCTTTTTGAACTCCTCATTAGTGACTGCGCTAAATAGGGCATTTAACGCTCTGCTGTTGAAGTTTGCCGCCTTGATCTTAGCATTATCCTAATCGGCCGGTTTTTCTTTTGGCTTAGTCCAGCCAATCTCTATAGCTTGCCACACCTTTTCATCTAAAGACTGCAAGAAAGTTCTCATGCGTACTTTTCAATATGCATAATTAGTTCCATCAAATAAAGGAGGTATAATTAAAGATTGTCCTCTATCCATGACAAGCAGGGGTCAATGGATCAACACAGCAAAGATTAAACCCTAATCAAAGTGTGCCTGCTCTGATACCACTTGATAGGCCACAATCTGAATGACCCCTTGTGATTAACTCTAATTAATTAATTAGCCAAGTTATTAATTAATCAATTAATCATACAATTTCGTGGAAGCACAAACAAATCACCAAAAACTAAATATGCAGCGAAAATTAAATAACACGGTGATTTGTTTACGAATAGGAAAAAACCTCACGGCAAAAACCCCACCGGGTGATTTTCAGGTCACCACTCTCGAAACTCCACTATTATCAAATCAAGCGGTTACAAGTAAAGGAATCCCAAGTAACTTACCAACCTACAGTTGAACCCTTACCCCAATACCCAATTGGACTTGATCTGTAGCGACAGTTCCCACCTTTGATGCACGACTCCCAAGTACGTGACTAACCAATGCGCGGATCCCAGTACGCGACTTCAGAACACCAACTAAGGAAGAAAGGTTGGCTGCAAAGTTCTTCAGTTCATCCTTTATGATGAATAGCAGGAAGATGCTTGGTTACAAAATTCTACTGTGCAAATACACAGCAACTTCTTGAAGGTAGATGAACTAGGTCAAAAATTTCATCTTTTGATCATAATTTGCTTGAACAGGGATTGCTCAATGATTTTGCAACTTGTGTCACAGTTGACGGCTCTTAAAATAATCATTTTATATGTTTAGGGTTAGAAGAAAAGAAGGCCCAAAAACATATTCACGGATCTCAAGAAAATCAGATTGGAAATATGAGTTTTTAAATCTCGACAGATAGCAGGTGTCGAGGTAGCTGTCGAGCAGGTGTCGAGCTTTAATGAAATTGCACTTCAGCTTGCTTTTTCTTGGACAAACTTGATGACTTCAACACTTGACCTTGAAACCTTGTTTCTTGAAGTATTAAAAACACCTAGAACTACCCAATTACAAGTAGAGTGTGTTTTGTCAAAGGATTAGCCAACTTACATGAATAAGTGACATATGTTCTTAACAAGTGAAAACATATGTGTCCTAACAAAAGGAAGCACTAAAACTCAGAAATTGAAAATAGAAGAAGAAGACTCATAACTGCTAGTTTATGTCTAACGGCTCTTAGACTAAATGTTGCCGTTTTGTGTCTAAGTTAAAGAATGTTACTGAGTTAAGAAGAAACGATGTCGTTCACTTATTGGAACAGTGTCGTTTTATATCTACTTGTTATAAGTGTTCAACAGTGCTGTTTTGGAGTCATCTCTCCCAAAGGTTATTTGATGCGAGGAGTTCTCTCTCTGTGTTGAAGTTATACAGTTATGATTCCAACTCTAGCTGTCACTCAAGCCAGGCTTTCACTCCTGAAATTACAGCATATAATTTGGAATTAGTTTTGAGTTAGTTAAGAGCAATTGTGCTCTTTGGAATGCTCAATCTGTAATGTACTTAATCTATAAATAGAGTAGGTGCTATGTATTTTTGGTTAAGCTTGATGAAATAAAAATCATTTTCTCTTATTTCTCTTTTCTGTTTTACTCTCTCTTTCTTTTCTTCCATCTCTGTGATTTTGCTCATCCGCCATTGTTGACCATCCTTCAAGCTTAAAATCCTTCATGGTATTAGAGCCAATGGCTTCAACGCCTCAAACAGATACTACTTAATCCACACACACAGCTCTTGTCCATACAGTCTCTACTCCTTCAACCTCCATTCAATCACCACTACTATTACTCTCAAACATATCCAATCTCATGTCAATCAAGCTTGATTACAATAACTACATTCCATGGAAGCATCAACTGCTCACCATACTTGAAGCTTATTCCTTAGATGAACATATTGATGGCACAGCACCAAAGCCATCACCTTTTGTACTTGATCCATCAGGATACATAACTTCGGTTGTTAATCCAGATTTCCAATCTTGGAGAATCAGGGATAAGGCACTCCCTTCCTTGATAAACTCAACTCTTACTCCACAGGTGTTTTCACTTGTTGTTGGTGTAACGAGCTCAAGAGAAGTTTGGAACACAAGAGAAGTTTGGAACACTCTTGAACAGAGGTTCACTTCTACTTCAAGAGCCAATATCTTGAACCTTAAGCTTGAACTTCAAGGTATCAAGAAAGGGAATGAATCAGTGAACTCTTTTCTTCAAAAGATAAAGATTGCACGTGATAAACTCCTAGCCGTGGGAGTGGCTGTAGACAATGAAGAACTAATTTGTATTGTGCTCAAAGGACTTCCTAGAGAATTTGCACATTTTTGTTCTGCAATTCGAACTATGAGTGATCCTATATCATATGAAACTTGCCATTATGCTACAGAGTGAAGAACAAGCTATGATTGATCATTTTGATTAAGTCTCTCACTCACTAGCCATGTTTGCTTCTAATGGCAAAGCTGGTAGCAGCTCACAGAATCAGCCACAAAATCGTAGTTCTGGTAGAGGAAGAGGAAGAAATTAGTCTAATAGAGGAAGAGGAGGTGGTAGATACAATAATTTTGGAGGAGGATAGCCACATTTTAGTGGTGGACAACAACACTTCTCATTACCACAAGCACCTCATTTTTCTCCACAATGATCTCCACACATCACTCCTCAGAATTTTTCTTCACAAAACTCTCCTCAAGGCTTCAAGCATGAACGTCTAAGCTGTCAGATCAGTGGAAAATCTGGCCATGGTACATTGGATTGCTACCATAGGATGGATTTTGCTTATCAAGGCAAAAATCCTCCTACCAAGCTTACTTCCATGGCAAGTGCATCTAATGCAGTGATCACTAGCAATCAAGATCCCTGGCTTGCTAATTCTGGAACAATTGATCACCTCACTGCAAATCTCAACAACCTTTCCAATCAGTCTCAGTATAAGGGACCTGAGCAAATCACTGTGGGAAATGGTCAGTCTTTGCCTATCAACCATATAGGTAACATTACCTTACACACTAAATACCATAATTTCATCCTTAAAAATGTCCTTCATGTGCCAAGAATTGCAAAGAATTTACTTTCAGTTCATAAATTCTGCCTACATAATAACTATTCTTGCTATTTTGATGCCAATCAAATTAAAATCCAGGATATTCCTACGGGGAAACTCCTTTACAAGGGCTTGAGTGAGAATGGGGTTTATCCTATCTACTCCAAGAACTTCATCAGCTCTCTTCCACATATCAACTCTGAGCCATCTTCAAAACAGAATCCTATTTCTACTGAATTTTCATTTCCTACTGCTTTTACTGTAAATAAAGCCAATAATTGGTAGTTATGGCACCATAGAATGGGCCATCCAAGCAATAAAGTTCTTGATGTTGCTTTATCTTCTTTGAACATTTCTTGTCCATCACATAGTGACAATGGCCTCACTCATTGTAAGCATTGTTTGAGTGGAAAAATGCATCAGTTTTCTTTTCCTGTTTCTACTTTTCATGCTTCAAAACCTCTTGAGTTAATGCACTCTGATGTTTGGGGTCCAACACCTATTAAATCTGTTAATGATTTTCAATATTACCTCCTTTTTGTTGATGAGTACTCTAAATTCAGTTGGATTTACTTGCTTAAACATAAATCTAATGTCCTTGATATTTTCAAATTTTTTAAAGCCGCTGTTGAGACTCAACTTGACTCTAAAATCAAGGTCCTAAGGACTGACAATGGTGGGGAATACACCTATAATGCTTTCAAATACTTTTGTTCCACACAAGGCCTTATTCATCAATTTTCTTGTCGTCACACACCCTAACAAAATGGGGTGGCTGAGAGGAAGCATAGACATATTGTTGAATGTGCCCTTACCATGCTTTCCCATTCTCAATTACCACCCTCCTACTGGTCCTATGCTGTCTCAACAGATGTTCATGTCATTAATAGGCTTCCTACTCCACTCCTTAAGAATCTAACCCCTTGGGAACTACTGTTCAAATCCAAACCAGATATCACAGACCTCAGTTCTTTTGGCTGTGTTTGTTTTCCATTCCTAAACCCTTACAATTCCCACAAGTTACAACCACACACCACACCTTGCATCTTCCTTGGTTACCCAGCACATACAAAGGGCTATATATGTCAAAACCCTCACACATCTCGGATTTACATCTCCAGGCATGTTCATTTCAATGAACTTAAGTTCTTTAACCCTCAGTCTTTAACCACTGGTCCTTCATCTGCCTCATATGTTCAGTCCTCCACATATTGTCCTGTCATTGTCCCTTTTGTCAATCAACCCCATAATTCTGGTTCTACATTATCAGAGCCTAGCCCTACCAACTCTATTCCTACTTCTACACCTAATTCCTCTTCCTAATCTTCTCTTCCTAATGCTCTTGATCTGTCCCAATCAAGTCCTGTCTCTACCTCATCTGCCTCACCACCTCACCCTATACCTGCTTCCATTCCTGTTACTGGTTCATAGGTTCATGCTACCATTCCCACAACTGTTTCACAGGTCCCTGCTACTGTTAATGCTCACTCTATGATCACAAGGTCCAAGGCTGGCATCTATAAGCCTAAAGCACTTCTTGCTACATCTACTGCCCCATATGCTATTACTAAGGGTTCTCAGCCTAGCTCAAGGCAGAATTCTAAGTCCACCAAGTCAGGTTCATCTCCCAAACTTGATTACACTACTACAGAACCTCCTACCTATAAAATTGCAGCTCAACATCCTCAATTGTGCTCTACCATGGATGATGAGTTTAAGGCTTTTCAGAGGCAAGGTACTTGGATTTTGGTGCCACCCTCTCCTTCACAGAATTTGGTTAGCTGCAAATGGGTCTGTAAGCTCAAACACAACAATGATGGTTCTATAAGTAGATACAAGGCCAGATTGGTGGCCAAGGGGTTCCATCAACAATTTGGGTCTGACTTTGTGGAGACTTTTAGCCCAATCATCAAACCCCTACTATGAGAATCATTCTCTCACTTGTTGTCCAGTTCAATTGGCCTCTAAGACAACTTGATGTAAGTAATGCATTCTTACATGGTTTTTTGAGAGATGATGTGCATATGGTTCAGCCCCTTGGCTATGTTGACCCAGCTAACCCTAATTATGTTTGTAAGCTTCTCAAATCTCTCTATGGGCTCAAACAAGCCCCTAGAGCCTGGTTTGAGAGGTTTTCAACCTAATTACTTCATATGAGGTTCCAGGCTTCTTTCTCAAACTCCTCCTTATTCATTCTCAGACATGGTTACTTAGTGGATTTCTTGTTCGTCTATGTTGATGATATAGTCCTTACTGGTAACAATCCTCAGTTCCTACACTCTTTAATTGCTCAACTCAGTGTAGTCCTTGAGCTTAAGGATTTAGGACCTCTAAACTACTTTCTGGGGCTTCAAATTACCAAAACTGAAAAAGGCCTACTTGTGACTCAAACTAAGTATGCTCAGGACTTGCTTCTCAGAGTCAATATGCATACTTCAAAACCAGCTCGTACCCCATGTGCTCCTAATACTAGATTGTTTCCCACTGATGGTGCCTCACTATCTAACCCTTATGAATTTAGGAGTTTGGTTGGCTCTTTGCACTATTTGACATTCACTAGGCCTAATATCAATTTTGCAGTTCAACAAGTTTTTCAGTTTATGTCCAATCCTACAGATCTACATTTAATTGTTGCTAAAAGAATTTTGAGACATGTGCATGGTACCTTGCATCATGGTGTCTTTCTTCAACCTGGCCCTCTCTCTTTGTCTGCCTTCTTTGACTCAGATTGGGCTGGGGATCCCTATGACAGACATTCCATTACTGGTTACATTGTCTATCTGGGCTACAATCCTATAACTTGGAGTGCAAAGAAACAGGACACCATCTCTAGATCTTCCACTGAGTCTGAGTATCGCGCATTAGCCACCACTGCTACTGAGCTCTATTGGCTTCGCCAGGTGTTGCGAGATCTTGGGGTTTTTCTTCCTGTCCCTCCTAAGCTATGGTGTGACAATGTGCTTGCTCTTGCCATTGCCTCAAATCTAGTCTTCCATGCCCGTACCAAACATATTGAAGTTGACTACCATTTTGTTAAAGAGAAGGTCTTGAGAAAGGACCTTCAAGTCAAGTATACTACCACAAGTGATCAACTGGCTGATGTATTTACTAAAAGCCTCCCTACTTCCAGATTTGCCTTTCTTCATTCCAAAATCATGGTGTCCGTTGACCCCATGGTTTTGAGGGGGGATGTGAAAGGAAGCACTGAAACTCAGAAATTGAAAATAGAAGAAGAAGACTCATAACTGCTAGTTTATGTCTAACGGCTTTTAGACTAAACGTTGCCGTTTTGTGTCTGAGTTAAAGAATGTTACTGAGTTAAGAAGAAACGATGTCGTTCAACTTATTGGAATGGTGTCGTTTTATATCTACCTGTTATAAGTGTTCAATGGTGCCGTTTTGGAGTCATCTCTCCCAAAGGTTATCTGATGCGAGGAGTTCTCTCTCTGTGTTGAAGTTATACAGTTATGATTCCAACTCTAACTGTCACTCAAGCTAGGCTTTCACTCCTGAAATTACAGCATATAATTTGGAATTAGTTCTGAGTTAGTTAAGAACAGTTGTGCTCTCTGCAATGCTCAATCTGTAATGTACTTAATCTATAAATAGAGTAGGTCTTATGTATTTTTGGTTAAGCTTGATGAAATAGAAATCATTTTCTCTTATTTCTCTTTTCTGTTGTACTCTCTCTCTCTCTCTCTCTCTTTTCTTCCATCTCTGTGATTTTGCTCATCCGCCATTGTTGACCATCCTTCAAGCTTAAAATCTTTCACTCTCCGTGTATGTTAAAAATAGTTAGTATTCTTAAAAAATAAAAAACAAATTACACTAAGGGTCCGTTTGGTTCCCGTAAAATATTTTCCGGAAAATACTTATTTTTTGGAAATGCTATTTTCCGGAAAAGGAAAATATTTTTAAGTGTTTGGTTGTATTATGAAAATTGTTGTGGAAAATATTTTCATGTGTTTGGTTCTATTAGGAAAATGCTATTTTCCTAAATTTTTTCACAATTTCCGGCAACAAATTCCGGCAACAATAACACAACAACAACAGCAAATTCCGGCAACAACAACACAACAACAACAAGAACAACAATCAGTTCATCAAAAAAAAAAAAAAAAAAAAAAAAAAANACAATCAAACTTAAAAAAAAAAAAAAAAAAAAACAGAGAGATCGAGGAAGACGACGATCGACGGCGCGGCGCGGTGTGACTCGCCTGTGCGAAGAGCGCTGGGTTCTGGGTTTGAAGGCGATCGACGATCGACGGCGTGGCGCGGTGCGATCGAAGGTGCGAATGGATCTGCTCGTTGCGGTGAGGCGATGGGGACTGGGTTCGTGGGTTCGTGGTCACCGGCGATGGTCTTTTGACTTGGATCAGCAGTTCATGGGTTCGTGGCCGCCGGCGATAGGCGCTGGGCTTGGATCGGCGATGGCGCTGGGCTCTCTCTTTCTTTCTCCCTCTCTCCCTTCGTGCTCTCTGATTCTCAGTTTTCCAGAAAATAATATTTGAAGTGAAAATAGAAGCTGAATTCATTTTCACCCTTGACCACTGGTCAACGGAAATTAATTTCCGGAAAATTGATTTTCTGTGCGCAACCAAACACCCGTAAATACTGAAAACCATTTCCCTCTATTCAAACGCTGCCTAAATTTCTAATAAAAAACCGTGCGAAGCACGGGTGGCTACTGACTATTAGGATGAATATGCAAGGTCAATGCGCTAAGACTTAAAAGACTCGGAAACTTCCTCCCTAGTTCGTGGTGTACATCGAATATTGCTTTATTATTTGTCTTTTTCAGTTTCACTATTGTTTTCTTTTCCACGAAGGAATAAATAAGCAAAGCATACACATATGCTCACATTGGTACATTAATTTCCTTTCTATTTTTCTCCGCTTTCTTAAGGACCTGAACTGGTTTCCATGTTTATTGGATTGTTAAATTGATTCAGCTTTGTACTTTTCAGGTTTCTCTGCTTGTTTACTTGCGCTAGCTGTGTCGCACATTTTCATTTATTATATTAAAATCTAATTCATCCTTAAAAACTAAAAAAATGTTTTGCATTTTGCATAGTTGGGTAGAGTGAGTGAAGTCTTGGAAGAAAAGTTATGGCAGCAGGGGCAGCTCTTGGGGCAGTCTTTGGAGAGGTTTTTGCGGTGTTTCATGACTCAGTTAAGGAAGTGGGAAGCAAAGCCCTTATGTTCAAACCCATTCTCAAAAGCCTTGAATCCCAGCTAGGTATTTTGGCGCCATTGGTCGAGGATATAAGACAGTTAAGCGAACAACTTGAACTCCGAAAAGTGGAAACAGAGACCTTGATCGAACATATGAAGAAAGGAGAGAAGCTGGTTCGCAAGTGCTCGAAAATCCGGTGGTGGAACTACTGCTTCAAAGTCTATTATTCCACCAAACTTCAAGAGTTGGACAACGAGATCCTCAAGTTCTGTCAGGTTGTTTTGCCAGTATATGGCACAAGGAATTCTTTGATGGCTTTGTCAAGCATGAATCGTATGCTGCAGAAAGTGGATTCGGTAGTGGAGAGTCTGGAGACACCAAGGGTGTCGTGCGCGGTTCCTGGACTCCGGGATTTAACAGTTGGGTTGAAAATACCAATAATGGAGTTGAAGACTCTGCTGTTGAAGGAGGAAGTGCAGCTGCTTCTAGTGACTGCCCCTGGAGGATGTGGGAAGACCACGTTGGTCCAAAAGCTTTGTCAAGATGACCAAATTAAGGGTACTCTCATTTCTCTCTCTCTCTCTCTCTCTTTTTGGGTGAATGTAATTTTTTACTTTATAATTGGCACCTGTTTTAGAAGTATTGTTTGCATATTGTTGAAGTTATGTAAATCCTTATCATTTGGGAGTACCAACAACAAAATACACATAGAATTTCAGTTCTGAATCCTGATATGAATCTACTGATTGAATATTATATGTTTGTTATAATTGGAATTTGAATAATGGGATTACATTCACACATGAAAACTTGAATTTATCCATATGAAATTGAAATACTGTTTGGAAAAAAAAAAAAAAAAACTATCTCATTAGGTAAGATGTGGTATACCGTGGTTAATTATGTTCATTCTTTTGTTTTGGCCCTTTCAACTGTCATAGCAGTGTTTTTGGCATATTTCATACTATGAAATTCTATCTTAGAAAAGTAGTAAAAGAAAAGGAATAAAACAACAACAACAACAATTGAGCCTTAGTCCCAATATTTTGGGGTTGGCTATGGATCTCGACAGAGTAATTAGGGTCGTTCGTATCTATTTTTTTTCCACCATTCTATTATATCCGAAGTTATACTTTTGTTACAACCTTAATTAACATGTCAAATTAGGAGATGCTTAAAAAAATACAATTCTCATATCTTCATAATTGGTAGCATTTTCACTTCTTGCCCTTTGCTGGGATTGGGATTGGGAATTCTATTCATATGACTCGGCCATTATGCGTGTTTCTGCGTGTAATGTTATGGATATTAAATGTGCCTCCATTGCAGCTTTCTAACTACACTGTTTTTGCATAGGCATATATAAGGAAAATATTCTCTTTGTCAACGTTTCAAAAACTCCCAATGTGAAGGTCATTGTAAAAAACCTATTTGATTATAAGCGTTTTCGGCCTGAGTTTCTAATTCAAAGTGATGAAGATGCAATCGAACAGCTACCACAACTGCTGAATCATATTGGACCTGATCCTATATTGTTGATCCTGGATGATGTCTGGCTTGGATCAGAATCCCTTCCCGAAAAGTTTAAGTTTAATATTCCAAAATACAAGATTTTGGTTACTTCGAGAACAGCATTTCCAAGGTTTGAATTTACATATAACTTAAAACTGCTAAATGATGTAGATGCAAATGATCTTTTTTGCCACTCAGCATCCCTGCAAGATGGGAGCTCTTACATTCCAGCAGAAGAAGATATCAAAAAGGTACCTTGTCAATCTGATGTATGCATGAAATATACTTAATTTTATTGGTACTTTTGCTTTTGGGTAAGGTATGTAGATGATTGCATAAGTATGTTGGTACTTTTGCCTCCTGGTGTTATGTACATATAGGTGCATAATTCTATAGGTACCTGCCAAAATTATGTTTCCATACTTACACATACATTTAAGCTTTGCTTTGCTTGTTTTGTCACTCAAAACCATGTTTTCATATTTCCGAATAATTGGTGTGGTTTAGATAATTAAACTCCCGGAAAAAAATTGCCCTTGTAACCCTCAAACAATAACCAAGTTTATTTGGTTCCTTGAATTATAGATAGTAAGAGGCTGTGGAGGGTTCCCTCTGGTCCTTAAAGTGATTGGCGGCTCACTGTGTAGGCAGAAGGAGGAGGTATGGTGCAGTAGACTAATGAAATGGTCTGATGGTCGATCTTTTGTCAGTTCTGATGCTGAGCTGCTTGCTTGTCTTCAAAAAAGCCTAGAATTTCAAAATGACAAGGACAACATCGAAGACTGTTTCATGGACCTAGGTTCATTTCTTGAAGACCAAAGGATCCCTGTTGCTGCCCTCATTGATATGTGGGCAGAATTATATGGGCTAGATGAAAATGGCATCCATGCCATTGCCAATTTGCAAGAACTCACCACTCGGAATCTGGCTAGTCTTGTGATGGCTAGGTATGCTGGCTGTTTTATTTCTATGATTTTCTTTTTGTGTGATTTCTTCATGTGATTACTGCTAGTCGCTAGTTGTAATATATTATAACTCTATACCTGGCCATAGGCCTAGATATTTTATCATGTCTTATGGCTTAATTAACTTCTGATGGCAATAGTGGGTTCCAGTTAACTCAACTGATAAAGTCTTTAATGGTTGTATAAGAGATCTAAGGTTTAATTCCTGCTTATACCAAACATTGATTAGTGTTTTGATTTGATTATAAACTCTGTCAAAAAAAAAAAAAAAAAAAAAAA
>NW_027070061.1:381845-385634 GCF_002906115.3 Quercus suber
TTTCAACACCCCCCCCCCCCCCCCCCCCCCCCCCCTCTCTCTCTCTCTCTCTCTCTCTCTCTCTCTCTCTCTCTCTCTCTCTCTCTCAGACACCCCAAGAAATTAATACAGAAAGATTTGTAGAAAATGCACATATGAGGGCAAAGGAACATTATTCTACTTATGTTACCGACATCATGTAGAAACGTGCCTTGGATCTTTAGATGGCTTGAATTACCAACGATCTCCACATGAACAACTCCCATCCTCAAAAGAATGGAACCAATTTGAATCCCTTTCTATTATTTTTCTTTGAATAGTGTATGAAATAAATTTAATATCACTGTGGAAATCTACACAAGTTTTTAAATTGTTAAAATGCTTGATTGTTGTCCCTGGTGGAGTTGAAATGATTCCAAATCAACTGCAAACTTCTCACTGTGGTAGGAGAGACAAGCCTGCACATATGAGCAGTAGCATTATTTTCGACCGCAGGTATACATGCACCTCTCTCTAAATCAATCCAGCTTAAACCCAGTTTCTTTACCTCCCCTTTGTCACCAGTATCCTTTCTAACCTTTGCCACCTAACCCTACATACGAGCAGTAGCCAGGGCATAGAAGAAGCTTGATTCTCAAGTTCTATCTCAAATAATGCTTCTGCTGCATGCTTACCAATTCAAAGTTTCCATGAATTCTACAACCACCAAGTAGGGAAGCCCATAAGATCTTATCAGGTTTCATGGGTATTTGGTTAATAATATTCTCAGCGGTACAAGCATAATGATCTGTTATATGTGTTAATCCACCCTTTTCCTTTATCAAGTGGAAATATCTTGTCCAAGTACTTTATCAAACTAATCAAGCATGGATACAAGCAGAAAGAACCCCAACTAAAGTAACGTGGCCATGCTGGGATCTTGATTTGAGAAGTAACTCAAAGAACTTAAGAGCCTCATTTGGTTGACTATTTTGAGCATTTTGCAACTGTGGGGAGTGGAAGATAGTCCCCATCCAGGCCTTAAGCCCAAGAAGTAATTGGGCCGCAGGGAACGAACTAGGCCTAGTTTGTATACTAGAAGGAAGGCCAAGGGGCAATGGGCTATGCAAGAAAGGAAACTGGACCATCCCAAGTACTAAGAAGGAGGAGAGCGATGTGGGAAAGTAGTTCTTGTGGAGAAGGTAAGAAGCTAATCTTACCCGAGGCATGGTGCACGGATGATCCACATATGGTTTCTAGAAGATGATTGAAACCATGGGAAACTACCAAAACACACAAGAAGATTGAAGATTTTTCCCTCCGCATTAATGAGGGGGTTCTCACCTAACGACTGCCGCATTTAATGCTTATGAAATAGACTAAATAGTACAAACACCTCCCAAAAGTCAGAGTTCCAGGATAAGGGAGTAGAGGAAACCAATAAAGTAAAGGAAAATATCCTTGAGAATTTGGCTGGCAACAAGATAGCTGTAGAGATAAGAACAAGGAATGTAACTATAAAGAGGGAGAGATAAGCAAATAGAAGAGGATCTCTTTTTTGAGAAGAAAAAGGAAAAAAAAAAAAGAGATGAAAAAGAAAAAGGGAATGGCCTAAAAGAGAAATAGAGAGAGAGAGAGAGTGTGTGTGTAACACCACGGGAACAAGGGAATTTCCTATTGTAACACTTGAATAATATTTGAAATACAGGTGGTCAATGAAACCAACTGTTTGGGTTTCCATTGTGGAGTGTTTATTCCCTATTGGCCACTTATAAGTAGGTTGCGTGAGACATTTTAGTTGTAATCCGTGGAGACCACCACGGGCCATTTTTTGTCCGCCCGCAGCAACAATCAGGGAAGTCCATGAAATTAAATCTGGTTGAGGCATCCCTTTAAATGCCCTTTTTTCATTCTAAAAGGTCTCACACTTTGAATACATATGAACAAGAGCACTTTTTGCAAATGAAAGGGCATCAAAACCTATCCGCATCATGTAGCCATTAACTTACTCGCCTAGGTCCTTTGCAAGATGATCAGCACAGGCATTTAACCCGGTAAACTGTGAAATCACTAGGACTAATCACCAATCTCATCAACACCAACAACAACAAAAATCCCTCTTACATAGTCCCATCCTCCAAGTATCTATCTATTACTGTTGTCCAAGACGCAACATCCCTACCCATCATCTTGTCAAAAATTTGCTTAGCCTCCTCTATTCTCCCTCGATTCTCATACATGTTTGATAAACACTCCAAACTGCCTCATTTAAATCCAATCCATTCCACATTATATATCCACGAATTTGAAGCAGAGAACTAGATATAGTGAACTTACTCAATTTTGGAATTACAATGTCCTAACCTCATTCTGTATAATTCCAAAGCCTCTTTAGTCATGGTTGTTAGGGTCATATTTTCTATGTAATTGTCTAATCCTTTGACAAAATACCCTTTACTTGTAATTGGATAAATCTAAGTTGGGTTTAATGTATCAAGAAATATGTTGTTCAAACATATTGTGGTTTCATTATAAACATGAAGATTGATCTAAGAAACAAGTGAAGAAAAGCTGGTTCATTAAGTCTCGACACTAGTTTGACAGATACTACTATTGAGGATTAATGGAAAAGCTTGACACAAACTTGATCTATTGAGATCTACGATTTCAGAATTTTCAAATTTGAAATTCGGTCCATGATGACTTGTTTGATTCGGATTTCTTTTCTCACAACCTTAGTCATATATAAGGCTTATTTTAGAAGTCATCAAGTATGGAAATAGGGACCTAGAACTTATATACTTTGTGTGAAGCTAGTACGTTTGTACACATTACGATTTTGTAACCAAGTGCTTCCTGATCTTCATCATTTATGAAGTGAAGAACTTTGCAACCAATAACAATCATTTAAGTTGCTAGAGTTAGTCACATACTGAGATCCGAACAAATGAGTTAGTCACAGATTAGAGATTTGTGCAACAAAGGAAAGAAGACTACTACAAGATCAAGTTTAATTGGATATTGGAGCGAAGGTTCAATTGTAGGTTGGTATTTTGGGATAGACTAAGGTAGTGGTAAAATTCCTTATACTTATAACCGCTTAATTGTTGATTAGTGGATTCTTGGAAGTTATGAACTTAAATTCACTCGGTGGGGTTTCCCCATTTGCCAAAAAATCACTGTGTCAATTTATTTTTTGTTGCATTTAGTTTATTTGGTGATTTGTTAGTGCTTACAATTTACATGAAATTTGACTGAATTAATTAACTTAGGTAATTGAATTAATTAACCTAGGTCAATCAATCTTAACTCAACAATGATGAGCGCACCACGATGTCATTGCCGTCCATGAAAAACTCTCTCTTTGCAGCATTTCATCAACCAACTTTCTAGCCTCTTAAAGTTTCCCCCCACATTTGCATAGCCAAATATCACTGTTCCAAGGACAAATCCTTGTTCACCCTTTTCATCAAACTTGTTCTAGGCTTCCACAATACCCTCACAATTAACATAGATGATAGTAAAATGATTATTAGTGAAAACCCCGAACGCTTTTGGTGTGAGGATGGACTTTATGTAAAGTTGTATCATGTATGAGGTTCGACTTTTGAGTATATCCTTGAAGTAGAGGGTGGTCGGTGAATTTAGTTAAGCGAGCAATTGTTATAAAAAAAATAAAAATAAAATAAAAAATAAAAAGAAGAAGAAGAAGAAGGAAAAAGAGCGAAAATTGAAACTGGTTTTTTGAGAAAAGGAGTTACCAACCCGCACGAAAGGCGTAATGATCTGGGCACGGTCTCGAAGAGAGACTCGATGAAATAGACATGTCTG
>NW_027070061.1:390920-441094 GCF_002906115.3 Quercus suber
TCACTGAAACGGCATCAAGGTTATCGCTTTGCAGTTTGGAAAGGTTTGGAGAGGAGTCAATCTCACGATCTAATAGTTGTAACTGTTCATCAAAATCCGAAACTGCCCTTGCATCGTCCTTCCCCATCTGAAGCGATCCAAATAGTTTCAATGAGGAAGAAACGTGTTCTTCATCATCCCTAAATCCCACTACACAACGAGGCACCAAGCTATTCTCCTTTGTAGCATGTGAATTAAAAGAGGTGATTTTGTTTTCAAAGCCATCATTCAGTCCTAAAACACCAGCATTTGAAGCATTCATTACACCAACAAAACCATCTGTAGCACCACTATTCACATGCTCATATCCTTTAATTGCAGCAAAAGACTTTTTTGCCGGATTGTAAAGAGGCGCCCTAATCCACGACCCAAATTGCTATTCTGCTACAGTCAGAGTACCTTTACTTCACAGCCAAAGAGAACAGTCTTTATCATCATGAGACACAAACCCACACCAATAACAAATATTTGGCAATCTCTTGTACATAAAAGCAGCCCACCCTTCATCCTTTTCCCAATAGATCTTCCTTCCCCTACATAAAGGTTTTGAGACATCAACAACCACTCTCACTCTCATGAAATTCGGCCCCAACATTTCGTCCAAATCTTTTGGTTTGATCACAAGTCCAATAGTTTGTCCAATACTAAAAGTCAGTTGGAAGGGAAAAGGCAAATTATGAATTTGCACCCAAAAGGCTGTTGATTTAAAACCCAACGTATGAATAGGAACATATCCGTCAAATTTTTCAAAGACAACAAGATGCCTATCAAAAGCCCACAGTTCACCTTGAACAACTCTTTCCGCATCAACTTCCAATTCAAAAGCAAACAATAGAATGTTTTCACCACCCACAGTAACATTGAATCCTCTTTTTGTGCACCATAAAGGTCTGAATGTTTTTGCAACAGCCTCTATATTTAATGATCTACGAGTGAAAAATTTCCCTGCCAATATAAAATCTCTTTTCCTCCTATCAATTCTCAGTGCAACCCAGTTTTCTTCAGATTCTGACAAAGATAACTTCTTCCAGTGAGTTGATAAATCCTCCATTAAGGCAAGTGAGTTTGACCAAAAGACAAATGTAACAGACACAGTTTGGAATGAGACAAAGAAAGCAAAGTACAAACGGAGACAATTTGAAAATAAAGAAACAGGTAGTAGCAGATACGACTTGAAATAAAAAAGAAAGAAAGAAATATATAAAATGACACACTAAGAAGCAAAACAAATCTCCAAGCAGAAAATTGTACTTGAGAACCCACCATCCTTCTCACAGAGAAGGGAAACCATATACTACAAGGAAGAGAAACATAATTGCCACAGAGGAGCCAAACTGCTCTTTCTTGAGAATGTGGTACACAATATACATTGATTGCTTTATTATTATTATTATTATTATTTTTCTTACTGTCGTCATTGAATTCATTCTTTTCCACGAAAGAAGCTATTGAGGGGCTTACTTTTATATATTTTGTATTTTCTGTAACGTTTACTGATTATCAGCACAAAAGAAATAGAGAAGAAATTGAAGGATTTGAGATCCCAACTGGTTTCCATCTTTGTAGTTATTCTAGTATCAGGTTCGCTTCTACTTTAGTTTACTTGTACTGTTTTTGCACTCTTTTCATTTGTTTGAATCTGTCATCATCATCCTAAAGAAAAAAGAAGAAGAAGCAAAGTTATGGCTGTGGTCGTTGTAGGGCCTGCTCTTGGGCTAGCATTTAGACAGGGCTTTATGCTGTTACGTGACACAGTTAAGGCTGTGGTAGACAGAACCCGTATGTTCAAATCCATTCTTGAACGCCTCGATTCCACGTTGAATTGTTTGACGCCAATGGTCGACCAAATAATAGAAATAAGCGAAAAACTTAATCTACCAGAAAGGGAAACAAAGAGATTGAAGGAACATATGGAAGAGGAAGTGAAGTTGGTTCGCAAGTGCTTGACAATCCGGTGGTGGAACTACGTTTTCAAATTCAAAAACTCTTCCAAACTTAAAGAGTTGGACGAGGAAATCGTTAGGTTCTGTTGGCTTGATTTGATAGCACAGTGCACAAGGAATGGGTTGATGGCTTTGGAAAATAGTCAAAATATGAATCGTATGCTGGAGAAATTGATGATCAGGGACATACCAAGGCCCGTGTGGTGCGCGGTTCGTGAACGCACGGAGTTTACAGTTGGGTTGGATATGCCAACAAGGGAGTTGAATACGCTGCTATTGAAGGAGAAGGTGCGGCTGCTTCTATTGACTGCTCCTGGAGGATGTGGGAAAACCAAGTTGGTGGAAATGCTTTGTCAGGATGAGCAAATTAAAGGTACTTCCAAGTATTTTCTCCATATTGTTTTAAGTTATGTAAATCCTCTTCATAGTAAACCGCTAGGGAGTACCAATAGCAGAATACATATAGAATTTTTTTTCATTTTTTTGGATCCTGATATGAATCTACTGATTGATTGAATGTTATATGTTTGGTTATATTTGGAATTGGAATAATGGGATTGCATTCACACATGAAAATTTGAGTTTCTGCCTAGTGAAATTGAACTTTTGTTTGGAAAAAAATAATAATAGGTCTATGTCTCATTAGGTAAGATGTGGTACGTCATGGCTAATAATGTTCATTCTTTTGTTTTGGCAATTTCAATCATCAAAGCTGTGTTTTTGGCATATTTCATACTTTTGGATATTTTATCTTAGAAAAGCAGTAAAAGAACAGAGATACAACAACAACAACCCAACCTAAAACACAAAATTTTGGGGTTGGCTATTGATTTTGAACAAAGTACTCAGGGTCATCCGCATTTATTCTTTTCCACCATCCTATTAATATATATCTAAAGTCATACTTTTTGTTACCTTTTTAATTAATATATCATATTAGAAGATGCTTAAAAAAGAAAAACAATTCTTATATCTTCACAATTGGTGGTTTTTCTCAGAAAATTACTTTTTGCTGGGATTGAGATTGGGAATTATGTTAATATGACTTGGACATTTTGTGTTTCTGTGTAATGTTATGAGATATGAAATGTGCTTCCATAGCAGCTTTCTAACTACATTGTGTTTGGATAGGCACGTTTAAGGAAAATATTTTCTTTGTCGAAGTTTCAAAAACTCCCAACATGAAGGTCATTGTACAAAACCTATTTAGTCATAAGGGTTTGCAGCCTGCTAATGTATATTATGTAATGGGCTTTAGGCCCAGCTAGTTTACTTGTATAGTACACTTGTACTTGTACTACACTTTACTTGTACCGCACACATATGCTTACTTATACCACACACATATGCCTTTTATATAAAGGCATACATGTATATTCTTTGATTATGAAATACAATACAATCATTCAGTATTTTTAACATGGTATCAGAGCCACTGCTCTAACATTTTCTTAGCAGTCTTGTCTTTATTGGTGTTACTCCACTCTCAATATCGCTTCCACCATCACAATAGTCATCGCAGCCTCTTGCCGTTGAACCCCCGACGTCTTCCAACCGTTGTCTTCGAGTTCCGAACCTGTAGCCGCTGTCGTTGAGGAGTCCAACACCGCATAGATCACTGCATGTGTCATCTCGCCACGAATATTGCTCCGATCATATTTCTTAAGGTATCACTGAGATCGTCTTGAACTGATCTACACGTTGGTGAAAGCCTCGCAACCATCGGAGAGCACACACGCCCTCACGCGCCGCCTGAAGCTTCTGCGTTTGCACCCCATGCGCTCCACGCGCCACACGCGCCGTCCTCAGTTCCTGCTGACGACACTTGTGACGTCATCTGTGCCACATCAGCCCTATCTGCATCAACATCCAGTCATCTGCTGATGTCAGCACCATGTCATCTGCTGACCATTGACCATTGGCCATTGACTTTAAACGTTGACTTTTCTCCAGAGTTGACTTTTGTAGTCCAGGTTCTTTTTACCCAGTTTTTTGCGTAAATTTCATTTTTGTAGTCTGTTTTTGCATATTGTATTTCTAAATGGATAAAAAGGATGTTTTTCTTCCTCGCCTCATCAATATTGTATTGGAGGCGAACAAGAATTACTTATCTTGGTCTCAAACTATGCGTAGTTTTCTTAAGGGTCGCATGCTCTAGCATTACTGTACTGGTGCAATTACCATTCCTGTCAAGAGAGCAAGTGAAGAAGATGCTGCCTTCCTTGGTCGCATGATTGAATGGGATAGTCACAACCACATGATCCTCACATGGATTCGAAACACTTCCATTCCTTCCATCTCTAATCTGTTGGGTAGCTTTAATGATACAAAATCAATATGGGATATGTTGGCCAAAAGGTACTCCACTACTCACGGATCCATGAAATATCAATTAGTGGTTGAATTGTATCAACTCAAGCAAGAACCAGGGTAATCCATCAATGACTACTATGATAAGCTTCGCTTCATTTGGGATCAAATTGACCTTTCTGATCCAATTTAGGCATGCTCAAAGGATGCTCAGAAATATGCTTCCATTAGAGATGAATTTCGCCTCTATGAATTCCTGATGTCACTTCACAAGGACTTTGAACCCATTTGAGGTCAGCTTCTAAATCGCAGTCTTGCTCACTCTCTTGATACTGCTGTGAACGAGTCGGTTAGAGAAAAAGCTCGTCTTGCAACCCTTCAAGCTTAGAATAAGCTCAATGTTCTGGCTATTACTCCTTCAACTCCACTCATAGAGCAACCTCAGCAATCAGGTGATTCCTCTGGCTCTAGTAATCGTCGCAAGCAGACCAACAAAAAGTTCTGCAATTATTGCAAGCGTCCTGGCCACACCATTGAGACTTGTTACCATCACAACAAATCTACTGCTGCTGTTGTTAACACTGAGCCTACTCCGCCAATGGCTTCCATTTCAGCTGAGTCCCAATCTTCTGGATCCACTATCAACCTCTCCCTTACTGAACTACAGGAGATCATAGCTCAGGCTGTTCGCATGGCTGGTAATGCATCTCTTTCCACTGCTCTCTCAGTTCTACCTAGTAAGTCTTAAACTTGACTTTTTGATTTTTTCTGTTGCAATCACATGACACCTCACTTGTCCTTATTCTCCAAACTTGACCCTGCACCACATCCTCTAAATATTCATATAGCTGATGGTTCCACCATGCATGAGAATAGTCTAGGTTTTGTTTCGACCTCTAACCTCTCTGTTCCTGAAGTCTTCCATGTACCTGACCTATCCTATAATTTGTGCTCTGTGGGACAATTAGTTGAACTAGGTTATCGCCTTATTTTTTACTATTCTGGGTGTATTGTGCAGGATCCGAGGACGGGGTAGGAGCTTGGGACTGGTCCTAGAGTTGGGCATATGTTTCCCGTGGACAATCTTCATCTTCCACCTGTTGCTGCTGCAGTTGTTACAGTTTCTTCCTTACCATCTCTCGCACTTGACATTCTCGTCTTGGTCATGCACTATCTTCTCGGGTACAACAGTTAGCTTCTAAGAGTCTGTTGGGTTCTGTGTCCAAAGATAATTTTGATTGTACTTCATGTCAGTTAGGAAAATAGCCAGCTTTGCCTTTCAATAATAGTGAATCCATTTTTAATAGTATTTTTGAGTTAATTCATTCTGATGTTTGGAGACCTTCTCTTGTTGCTAGTATTAGTGGATCTCAATATTTTGTTGTTTTTATTGATTATTATTCTCGTTATAGTTGGATCTTTCCTATGAAATCTCGTTCTGAAATATTACCAATATACAACAACTTTGCAAAAATGGTTGAAACACAATTCTCCAAACGTATCAAAACTTTTCGATTTGATAATGCTCTTGAATATACTTAATATACGTTTCAAGTTCTGTTACATTCCTATGTCACTGTACATCATCTAACTTGTCCAGGTACCTCTCAACAAAATGGTCGAGCCGAAAGAAAACTTCGTCATATTCTTGACACTGTTCGTGCTCTACTTCTTTCTGCCAAAATTCCTGCACTATTTTGGGGTGAAGCTGCTCTTCATGCTGTTCATGCGATTAATCGCATTCCAAGCACTGTCATCCAAAATCAGACTCTGTATGAGCATCTGTTTGGGTCACCCCCTGACTATCATCAGCTTCGCTCCTTTTGGATCTACCTATTTCGTTCTTCTTCAACCCCATGAGCACAACAAACATGAGCCTTGATCTAGACTTTGTTGTTTCTTTGGCTATGGCGAAACTCAAAAAGGGTATAGGTGTTATGATCTTGTCTCTCATTGTCTTCGTGTTTCTCGTAATGTTGTCTTTTGGGAACATCGATTGTTTGTTGAACTTTTTCATTTTCGTACTTCCCTGACTACCTCCTCTGTTTCAGAAATCTTTCCAGATGAGTCTCCTGTTCCTTCTACAAATACTTTTGATCCTCCTTCGGACTTCTCCCCAGATATTTTTTATGCTTCTCCTAGATAGGTCGAAGATGAACAGGTTGATGACGAGCTACCCCACCTTGAGCTTGGATCCCTTGCTCCTGCTCTGCCTGAAGATCCTCCTTAAGACATTCCACCTCGCCACTCAACCCGGGTAAGATCTATTCCTGCACATTTACTTGACTATTATTGTTACACTACCCTTGCTACTCTTCATGAGCCTCAGACCTATCATGATGCCTCCACTGACCCTTTATGGCAAATTGCAATGAAAGAGGAACTTGATGCATTAACCAAAAACTATACTTGGGATCTGGTCACTCTCCCTCCTGGTCAGTCTATGGTTGGTTGTAAGTGGATCTATAAGATTAAGACTTGCTCTGATGGGTCCATTGAGCACTACAAAGCTCGTCTTGTTGCAAAAGGTTTTACACAGGAGTTTGGGATTGATTATGAAGAGACCTTTGTGCCAGTGGCTCGTATCTCATCTGTTGGTACCCTCTTAGTTGTTGCTGCTGCTAGTAAATGGGATCTTTTTTAGATGGATGTTAAAAATGCCTTACTTAATGGGGATTTGAGTGAAGAAGTCTATATGCAACCTCCTCCTGGTCTCTCTGTTGAATCTAACAAGGTTTGTCACCTTCGACGTGCACTTTATGGCCTTAAACAAGCTCCACGAGATTGGTTTGCCAAGTTTAACTCCACTATCTTTTGCTTGGGTTACACTACCATTCCTTATAATTCTGCCTTATTTCTTCGTCGTACTGATAAAGGTACCATTTTGCTTTTTCTATATGTGGATGATATGATCATAACAGGTGATGACCTCAGTGGCATTCAAGAACTCAAGGATTTTCTCAGTCAGCAATTTGAGATGAAAGATCTTGGACATTTCAGCTATTTCTTAGGTCTTGAAATTACTCATTCCGCTGATGGTCTTTATATTACTCAAGCCAAGTATGCTTCTGACCTTTTGTCTCGAGCTGGACTCACTGACAGCAAAACTGCTGAAACTCCAGTTGAGCTTAATGCGCATCTAACACCTTGGGGGGGGGGGGGGGGAAACCATTGTCTAATCCTTCTCTTTACAGACGATTGGTTGGCAACCTAGTTTATCTCACAGTTACTCGTCCAGACATCTTCTATGTTGTTCATCAGGTGAGCCAGTATTTGTTTGCTCCACGATCAACTCACTATGTTGCTATTCTGTGCATTCTTCGATACCTGAAGGGCACTCTCTTTTATGGCCTTTTCTACTCAGCTTAGTCTCCTCTTATACTCCGTGCATTCTCTGATGCTGATTGGGCAGGAGATCCCACTAATCGCAGGTCCACTACAAGTTATTGCTTTCGCCTTGGTTCTTCTTTGATTTCTTGGCGAAGTAAGAAACAAACTTTTGTGGCCCGCTCCAGTACTGAAGCGGAATATCGTGCTCTTGCTGATACCACATCTGAGCTCCTTTGGTTACGATGGCTTTTTAAGGATTTGGGTGTGTCCACATCCTCTGCTACTCCCCTTTATTGTGACAACCATAATGCCATTCATATTGCTCACAGTGATGTCTTCCATTAATAGACTAAACACATCGAGATTGATTGTCATTTTATCTGTTCTCATCTTGTCCTTGGTACTCTCAAGCTTTTCTCCATCTCCTCCAAAGATCAACTTGCATATCTTCACCAAGTCACTTCCTAAGGGACGCACTCGTGATTTGGTTGACAACCTTAAGCTGGTCTCACATCCACCTTGAGTTTGAGGGGGGCTGTTAATGTATATTATGTTATGGGCTTTAGGCCCAGCTAGTTTACTTGTATAGCACTTGTACTTGTACTACACTTTACTTGTACCGCACACATATGCTTACTTGTACCGCACGCATATGCTTACTTGTACCGCACACATATGCCTCTTATATAAAGGCACACATGTATATTCTTTGATTATGAAATACAATACAATCATTCAGTATTTCTAACACAGCCGAAGTTTGAAATTCAAAGTGAAGAAAATGCAATCGACCAATTGCCGCAGTTGCTGGAAAACATTGGACTTGATCCTATATTGTTGATCCTGGATGATGTCTGGCAGGAATCCCTTCCTGAAAAGTTTGTGTAATATTCCAAATTACAAGATTGTCGTTACTTCAAGAACTGCTTTTCCAAGATTTAAAAATTTTGGATATAACTTAAAACTGCTAAATAAGAAAGATGCAATGACTCTGTTTTGTCACTCAGCAGACCTGCAAGATGAGAGCTCTAACATTCCAAAAAGAGATATCAAAAAGGTAATTTATCAATCTATGATATACACATGTGTGTGCGCACGTGCATGAAATATGCTAATTTTATTTGTACTTTTACCTTTTGGGTAAGGTATGTATACATGACTAAAGATATATATATATATATATATATTTTTTTTTTTGGGATGGTGCATAATACCAAACATACTTGTCAAAATGATGTTTCCATACTTACACTCACACATGCATTTAATTTTGCTTATTTTGTTTCTAACAACCCAACTGTCTCCAATACTTACTGAAAAGAAGGGGAAAAAATTTGTCATTAAAACCATGCTTTCATATTTCCGGACATTAGTGTTGTTTAGATAATTAAAACCTTGGCCATTAAAACCCTCGTGACCTCCAAATAATAATTATGTTTAGTTGATTCCTTGAATTGCAGATAGTAAGAGGTTGTGGGGGGTTCCCATTGGCCCTTAAAGTGATTGGTAGCTCACTGCGTGGGCGGTGTGCAGAGGCTTGGCGCAATAGACTATTGAAATGGCCTGATAGTCAATTTTTTCGCAATTCTGAGATTAGGCTAGTTGATCAACTACTGAAAAGCCTAGAATTTCCAAATGACAAGTTCTTCATCAAAGACTGTTTCATGGACCTAGGTTTATTTCCTGAAGACGAAAGGATCTATGCTGCTGCCCTCATCGATATGTGGGCAGAATTATATGAACTAGATGAAGATGGTATCCATGCCATTTCCAATCTGCAAGAACTCACCACTCTGAATCTAGCTAGTCTTGTGTTGGCAAGGTATGCTGGATTTTTATTTCTATAATATGATTGTCTTGCACTGTGATTTCTTCATGTGATTACTACTATTTGCTAGTTGTAATATGTTCTAGCTCTTATGATTAACTTCTAATGGCAATTAATATTATTTATTATGGTTTATTCGACAAGTTTGGCCAATTTAGGATTTTTCTTACAATTGAAAAGGTGATTACTACAAAGAGCTATAAAGAAAGAAACTTATACCAACCTAGAGATTCCAACTACTCTACCCATGAGAAGAGGGAGAATTCAACTTTTCTTAGTCTATATATTTTTGCTGCTTGTCTGGAAGAAATTTGATTTCAATAATTGTAAACAAAAAATAGTGTTTATTACCATTGGTTGTGTCATTTTATTCTTAATTTTGCTGGATGATAATACAACACATATTTTTCATAAGTGAACTCCGGAAATTTTGAATACGTCCTAAGCTTCTAATTTTTCCCATTCACCAGAAAAGATGCAAGCGAGGTGCACAAATATTACAATGATGACATTGTCACACAACATGATGTTCTTAGAGAGCTTGCTTTGCATCAGAGCAGCCAGGAGCTTATAGGACAGAGACGAAGATTGATTATGAATGAAAGCTCAGAAATGTGTTGAAAACACAAGAGCAATTTAGATCCCCTAATTAAAATTACGGCTCGATAGATTTTACGTTAACTTAATACTAAGTGCGGAATAGTGTAAATACGAGCGGATGAACAAATAAGCTACTCTAATCCATAAACTAAACAACACAGCAGTATAATGGAATATAAAAGAGTAGGGAAGAAGGATGCAAACACAGAAAACACCAAGACGTGTTTTCGAAAAGGAAACCGAAGAATTCGGCGAAAAACCTTTCTGCCGCCCTCCAAGCGGAAATCAATCCACTAGACAATCAGTTGAGATACATGGGTTAGCAAGAGACCCTCCAAGCCTAATCTACCCGATATACCTAAGCCCTCCAAGCTCCTACTCCAACAAGGCTTCATGGAACCGTGTCTTGTCTTAGTTCTCCGGATCCCGCAACAAGCTCCATGTTGCATCTGCCATCCTTGACTTCTTCAATGCTTCCCAGCAACTCCAAAACACTCTCTACACTCTGAATATGTGTGGGTTGTGTTTGGATACAAATCTCCTCTCAAACTATGATAATGGGAGAGGGATGGAGAAGAGACTACAATGATTTCTCACTAAGGATGAGTAGCTCTCTCTCAAAAGATGGGTGTGTGTGTTTTTGAAAACCTCTCTAGGGTTTTTCTCTCTGAATAGCCTATCCTATATATGTGAGTAATGAGGATATATATAGAGTGGGCAAGGATAGAGTGTATCAAAAATGACAGATCAGCTAAACAGAGCGTTTCATGGGTATCTCGCGGGAAGGCCTTACTAGCGAGCTACTCGTGAAACACAGTTGTCTACATCTGTCCTGACTCTTTGCATTCCAGCATGTGCAGGGCACATGTGTCACTTCGCGGGAAGCTAAGTCGCGACATACCCGCGAGAAATCTTCAGTCTTTAAATGCTTGAGTCTTCACACACACACTCTCTCTCTAACACATAACCCTTACAATGAAATCTCACAATAAATACAGGGTATAAACGATTGAATAAAATTACAATAAAATTTGACATGGAATAAAAGCCAACAAAATACATAGTTGTAAATAACAACTTTACAATCTCCCCCTTTGGCTATTCTGTGACAAAGCCCTAAAACAAACTTTAGACTTAAACGTGAGTTTGGGAACAAAGGCAAAACTCACTCACACCTAATTCTAGATTCTGATAAGCTCTTGAAACATATGAACAAGTAACTCCTGAAACACAACAACAAAATAATATTATTGTCTGCAGAAAAACTTGAAAAGCATATGGAGCAATAATAGCATGATCAAGCAAAAAAGGATAAAAACAATAGACCATGGCAAGATCAAACAGGCAATCACTTACGCAAATGTGATCACTATGCTCATTCACATAGGGAATGACCATCCGGACATGCAAGGTGATAAGTTCAAATGAAGAGTATCATTTGCAAGTCCAACACTCAACCAATGCGAAATACATGAAATATTTGCATCTAGGAACAATCCTACTAGGGCATAAGAGTGTTCATCACTCAACCAATGCATAGAACGTATATGCATCTGGGAACAATCCTACAGGGCACAAGAGTGACGTATTGATGTAAAATGTATGACATTAAACATCAAGTATACAAGCACAAAGGCTGCATAAACAAGGTACTGCATATGCATGGCACAAACCATAAAAGCCTACAAACTTTCATGGAAACAAACCCTAAAAGCTTACAAAAGCATCATGGGTACAAATGAACCATACAAAATGTAAAATACTTCCCTTGTCATATCACTCCCCCTATCATGAATCATAGGAGCTGTGATGAGCTTGGAACATATATACCTGTACCCTGAAACACTTGCACAAAACACATTAGACCCTCAAGGTAAAGCAAGTAATAAATGGACAAGTATAATGTAACAAGTAAATTGCGATCAAGTAAACATGTTGTGAAACATATGAGCAACTTGATCAAACACATGACAGTCATATGGAAATGACTACAATGATCATATAGCAAAGCAAATAATCATTCGAACATGCAACCAATAAAGCACAATAGCATAAGGGTAAAAGCATGTCCAACACATAAGTACGATGCAATGAGAGCAATAAAGCATATCAAAGCACCATACAACAACGAGAAAACAAGCATAAAGTAAATCAAGGTTTTCTCAAAAATAATGTCTTCTCCCCCTTGGTATATGCATCTCCCCTATGGGTTTCTCCCCCTACAAATGTGCACAAGGTAGAATTTCTCCCCTTAAGAGTGTGCACATGAGTCATATAGAAATGACGAAACACACCGGTATACTTTCCGGTATATTCTCCCCCTTTTTGTCATGAATAGACAAATGAATCAAGAGGAAAGAGGAAAGGAAGAAAATATGAAGATGATGCATAAGGGATGCAAGATGAATGAGAAAATGAAGCTCAAACATAAGACAAAAACTTTTTTTTTTTTTTTTAAATGCTACAAAGCATAAGGAACATGACATGCTAAGGATGATGGAACATGATATGGACCTAGGCATGATATAGACACAAGAACATGTTAAATATGTTAAAAGGTCTAAAAAGACTTAACTAGCATGAGTGAATGCAAAAACATGTCAAGTGTTCAAGTGTGCAGCAAAGGTGCAACTAATGTGCATCTAGTGTGCATGTGAGATGCATGACCAATGCATGAGCAAGGCACTCAAGGGGCAAAGTGTACAAAACACACCACCAAAGATCAAAACATGATAAACATGAATAATTATGGTGATCCCCAAAATTTGGTACTCATCGGAGTCCAAAACAATGAGACAATGTCATTTGGGCATTTTATCAAACACTTGGAGTGCACACACTACACATGTATGATAAACAATGTAAGAACATATGAAAATCTTGCCTAAATACATGATATTTTTTCCACAAGGGGCCAACATCCAAAGCAAATCATCATTTAAAACAAAGTCCAATTAAAAAGATTGACAGAAAATAAGTTTTCCAACTCCCATTTGAGAAAATCCCAACTATGAACATAAAATCCCCAAAAACGTAATCTAAGGATCAAAATCAATGAAATGAGTTAAAGATTACCTTAGAGATGTTTATGGAATGAAAAACACTTGAATTTAGTTGGGTTTTGATGTAGAAACATAAAAACGGGAGTTTGGGAGAGGATGGGAGACGTTTAAAACAAATGACCCACGAAATGCCCTTTAAAAAGCTGATCTGGAAATTTTTGCTAGTATCTCGCTACTTAGAATCCCGTGAAAATTTCGCTGGTATCTCGCAGGTAAGCCTTACTCGCAAAACAGCCGCGAAACACTCGCGAAACTCTCTGTCCAAAGTTGAAAAACTTGTGAATTGGACCCTTTCACTCGTGACTGAACTTAAACATGAAATAAGTCACGAAAACACCCAGAAACTATGTTTTTCATACAAAAACACTTTAAAAACTTTGAAAAACATCGGTGATACAAATCACTTCCAAAAGCAAACAAAAAGAACAAAAATCTTTTTGGTATGAACCACATATGGTTGAGCACACACACACATCACATTTGAATATATACAATCACATAAATGAAATAGACATTCATTGAACAAAAATCTTGTGTGTTGTGTGTGAGGATCAAATGTGGAATAGTCTTTAGACCAGAGCGAAGCTTCAATGATCAATTCAATCGAGTCATACACAACTGATACAAAATTAAGTGGAATATCTCCATTATAGAAATGAGTATATATGACCTCCCACACATTGAATACATAACTTAGAAACTTTTCATTTGGCTTCTGCATAAGACATAACAATTGGTCCATTTTATTTTGTTTGAACAAAAACATCTCATTTTGAGATTGGTGCTTGAAATTTATGATATTTCAATATTGATGATTAGCCTTTGGCTTTTTGAGCACTATACAAAACACATTAATAGGAGTCGCTTTCCCTTTTTCCTAGTCGAATACTAGTGTGTGCGACAGACTTTTGCAGCTCAATATCTCTTTTCATTTGAAGATTTACATTTGGTGAGCTCTTTTTTTTGCAAAAATATAAAAATAAAGTGGGAAAAGATATAGACACAAGTCTATGCAAGTATCAAAACCAACAAGACTATTGACCAATCATTCATGACAAGTTTGAAGATTTATTTACAACAATCACACATAGTTTTCAAGATTTCTTCTACACATAAATAGGTGCATATAGAACAAGCTAAACTCGTAAATGCACTACGCCATTAGTACGAAAACTCACATGAGATATGTGCTCAAACATATACGATCAAACTTTTAAAATTTTTCACTTTTTATGTGGTTTTGGATTTTTTACTCACACAAAACAAAGACAAAAAAGTAAGATCAAAACAAAAGCAATGCATACAAATAAATGCAAAAGGCACAAATGCATGAAAATATGACATTCAATGCATGAAGGGTCCTACAAAGATCGAAAAAATTAAATCAAGGACCAAAGGAGCAAAAACTCAACCATAGGAACCCTTTCTCATCCAAACGGAACAATTGTTTGGAATGAGTGTCTCATGAGAAGCGAGACAAGGGTTGGAAGAATGAGAGCCGAAGATGCACATAGTCAAGGAGTTAAGAGCATTAAACACTTTCTTTAACAACATGCTATTTTCACTCAAATCCAATTTATCATGCAAAGCACAACTTCCAAGTAGCTCAAGTTTCTCTTTTCTTTTGATTCTTTTAAAAGCTTGAAACTGAGAACAATGAGGTCTAAGATGACCAAGGACACCACAATAGTGACAAACAATGTGTTTAGGTCCACTAGGCCTTTTAGAAAGGGATCTAGCAACATGAGTTTGTTCTCTCTTTAACTTGGGGCATTGAGGTCTTATGTGACCGATTACACCACAATGGTGGCAATTAGGAACAAACTTAGATCCACTCAATTCTCTAGGATTTGACCTAAACAGAGGCTTTGACTTAACAGCCTTTCTCTCCACTTTTTGATTTCTTTTATGTGGAAGAATGTACACCGATTTGTCCTTTGAGGCAGAACACACATTAGGCACAAAATCGGGTACCACAACATGATTGCAACATATATTTTCATCCTTTTTAACCATAGGTTCAGCAATCAAACACTTGGCATGCATCTTAAGAGATTCATTTTCATATTTAAGATCATCAACAAGTTTGTTAGACAACACAAGTTTAGCATCCAAGTCCATATTCAAACATTCAAACTCCTTAAGCTTTTCAAGAGAATTTTCAGCAAGTTTCTTATATTTTTCTACCAATTTGATGGATTCATTGAGCTTAGCAATCAAATCATCCTTTTCACAAAATAACTTGCTTAAATTCTTTTGAAACTTCTTAGCATTTTTCTTCAAGAGTTTAATGTTAGGAATATCAACAACACCCAAGGATTCATGTAACATAGCATCACAATTATGAGGATTATCACTCATAGAAACATTTTCACAAACACATGGCATGTTACAATCAACAACATCCATAGAAGCATACAAAGCATTATCCATGGCAAAACACACACACGGGGTCAAGGATCACACTTAGGTAATGAAACCAAAACAAGTGTACCCGCTCTGATACCAATTGAAAGCTCGGAAATGTGTTGAAAACACAAGAGCAATTTAGACCCCCCAATTAAAATTACGGCTCGATAGATTTTACGTTAACTTAATACTAAGTGCGGAATAGTGTAAATGCAAGCGGATGAACAAATAAGCTACTCTAATCCATAAACTAAACAACACAGCAGTATAATGGAATATAAAAGAGTAGGGAAGAAGAATGCAAACACAAAAAACACCAAGACGTGTTTTCGAAGAGGAAACCGAAGAACTCGGCGAAAAACCTCTCCGCCGCCCTTCAAGCGGAAATTGATCCACTAGACAATCAATTGGGATACATGGGTTAGTAAGAGACCCTCCAAGCCTAATCTACCCGATGTACCTAAGCCCTCCAAGCTCCTACTCCAACAAGGCTTCTCGGAACCGTGTCTTGTCTTAGTTCTCCGAATCCCGCAACAAGCTCCATGTTGCATCTGCCATCCTTGGCTTCTTCCAATGCTTCCCAGCAACTCCAAAACACTCTCTACACTCTGAATATGTGTGGGTTATGTTTGGATACAAATCTCCTCTCAAACTATGATAATGGGAGAGGGATGGAAAAGAGACTACAATGATTTCTCACTAAAGATGAGTAGCTCTTTCTCAAAAGATGGGTGTGTGTGTTTTTGAAAACCTCTCTAGGGTTTTTCTCTCTAAATAATCTATCCTATATATGTGGGTAATGAGGGTATATATAGAGTGGGCAAGGATAGAGTGTATAAAAAATGACAAATCAGCTAAACAGAGCGTTTTGCGGGTATCTCGCGGGAAGGCCTTACCAGCGAGCTACTCGCGAAACACAGCTGTCTACATCTATCTTGACTCTTCGCATTCCAGCATGTGTAGGGCACATGTGTCACTTCGTGGGAAGCTAAGTCACGACATACCCGCGAGAAATCTTCAGTCTTTAAATGCTTGAGTCTTCACACACTCTCTCTCTCTAACACACAACCCTTACAATGAAATCCCACAATAAATACAGGGTATAAACGATTGAATAAAATTACAATCAAATTTGGCACGGAATAAAAGCCAACAAAATACATAGTTGTAAATAACAACTTTACAATGAACATAAGTGAAAATGATCTACCAAAGTGGTGGAGAGAATAGAAACATTAACTCATTAATGCTCGCTTATTATCCATTTCAATTGGTAGGCACATTTTCTCTCTAACAAAGACACATACACATACACTATGTAAACTACAAAATATTGATTGCCTGTCACACTTTATACAATTCTTTTTGTAGATGAATCGTTCTCTTGGAGTTGGTGCAACATTCAAGCTCCCAAAGTTGAGGTTTTAGTTCTGAATTTTCAGACAAAGAATAAGACATACTCCTTCCCTGAGTTTATGGATAAAATGGATGAACTCAAGGTTTTGATAGTCACTAATTATGGTTTCTTTCATGCTGAACTAAGTAATTTTCAACTTTTGGGGTCTCTACACAATTTAAAGAGAATTAGATTAGAGAAAGTTTCAATTTCTTCCCTTTGCAAGCCCCTTGTTTTGTTGAAGAGTTTGAAGAAAATATCATTGTTTATGTGTAATATTGGTAAGGCTTTTGAGAATTGTACTATCCAGGTTTCAAAAGCATTGCCAAGTCTAATAGAGATACACATTGAGTATTGCAATGATCTAGTGGAATTGCCTATTAGGTTGTGTGATATTGTCCACCTAGAAAAACTTAGCGTCACCAATTGTCATAAGCTATCTACATTACCTAAAGAATTTGGAAAGCTAGAAAATTTAGAAGTGCTAAGGTTTAGGTCTTGTACTGATTTGTCAGAGTTGCCAGAGTCAATCAAAAGCCTCCATAAGTCAACCATTCTTGACATATCTGACTGCTTAAGCATTAGCAAGTTGCCAAAACACATTGGTGAGTTGTGTAAATTAGAAGTGCTCAACATGAAAGGCTGCTTGAGATTGCATAATTCTTTGCCAGAATCAACTGTGGAGCTTAAGCAATTAGAGCTTGTGGATTGTGACGAAGAAAGGGCCAAGCTATGGGAGCCTATCAAGGAATTCCTCACCAAGCTTAAAGTAGAGGTGGCTAAAAAAGATATCAACTTAAATTGGCTTCCTGATGTAGATGAGACAACATAGACTTCCCTTTAATAGAGAGACTGTCGTAACTCAACACACGAAAAATCCAAGAAATAGAAAAGCAAGAGTATAAATCATCAGTGACAACGACAGAATTGCATGAAAATTGGTGACATAAAGGGAAACGGCACTAGGAGCAAAGCAGCTTTTCGAGCAATTTCTTTTGTTTAGCCCTTGAAATCTGTGTTTTTGCCATTTTTAGAATTTTTTTTTTTTCCTATATAACTTTTAATTTAAAAGCCAGAATAAGATTTTGTTTATGCTGGGACGTCTCTTAGAGATAGTAGTTTTTAATTTTGCAATTATCTCAATTTTGTTGTTTTTGGTCAAATTTACTATTTTGCTATCTAATTTCATGATTAGGGTTTGTTTGGGATTCTTTTATTTTGCTAAAACTGAAAACGTTTTGCTGAAAGTACTGGAGATAAAGGTAAAAGTTAACTAAAATAGTAGAGCAGAACCCATAAATAGTACCAAAAAGTGCAATGAGACCATGAATAGTAGCAAAAAAAAGCTGAATAATAATATAAGCTAACTTTTTAATTTAGAGCCAAACGCATACATAGGGTCTATTTGAGATCCACTTATTTTGCTGAAACTAAAAATTTTTTGCTAAAAATATTGTAGATAAAAGTAAAAGTTAGTTGAAATAGTACAGTGAGACCCATGAATAGTATCAAAAAGTGTAGTGAGACCCATAAATAGTAGCAAAAATAAGTTAAATAGTAAAATAAGTTGGCTTTTTAATTTTTGCCAAACACATAGTTAGTGAGCGTTTGGAAAGCATGTTTTGTGCTTCCCACGTCTAGCGTTTGCGTTTTTTTTTTTTTTTGGTGTCGTGATTGTTGACTTTTCTGTGTGAACAGTGCGTACCAGTGGGTCTTGTGCACTATTTATGGGACCCACAAACCTCACTTTTCAGCAACTTTTTCATTAAAAATAGGTTCCATGGTACTATTCACACATTTAAAAATTATTTTACTACAGTGTTTTCAGTTTTTAGTTTTTAGCTGTATCCAAATGGACCCTTAGTATGAATTAGGATTTTGTGGGCATTTTACAAGTAGCCATAGGTTTTCTTTTACTATTTAAACATATTATAGCCTCTAAGAGCATTCACATCAATCTCCTCAATTCATTATCCAAATTGATCCAAAAAAAAATATGTTTTCTCCCTTAGATCACTATCTCTCTTTTCCATCACTAAAAAAAAAAAAAAAAAAAAACCTTAAGCTACTTAGCCACTTGCATTTCTAGTGCACTTTCTAAGTTCATATCTTCCCTTGCCAAGTTCATCTGGATCATGGAATTTGGTCCAAAGGGGGAATCTGTTTGTCAATGACTAGCTCTAAGAACAGCCACAGCCTTTACCATCACACCCACATTCCAAATTTCAAAATCTCCCAAAGTATAAAGCCGGACTTCAAAATCTCCCAAGTAGAGCTATTTTTTGTTAATCACCACCAACGGTACCATCACAGGCAGTGGATGATGGCAGAGTAACAGCAATGAACACAACCCAACCACCCAACCCATATGCCAAGCCTAGCCCAAAAATCCATAGCCATGGAAGTTTGATTTGAAGAGAGAGAGAGAGAGAGAGAGAGATATTTTTTTGGCTTTTGGCGAGGAAAGTGTCTCACCACATTTGGCTTGGCACTAATCATCACTAAGTTTTTTGCACTAGTTTAATGAGACTGATGCGTGAGTTAAATTTGTTGAAATATCAAAATAGTTACACTGATGTGAATGTTCTAAGACATTCATTGTTTAGATTAATAAAAATATGGGAAAATTATAGTAAACCCACCTGTGGTTTGACTCGCTTTCATTTTACCTCTCTGTGATTTAAAACTTAACATTTTGCCTACCTGAACTTCAATCCATTTGCTCTCTGTTACCCACCCCACCCTCAAACGTTAGAAAAATACCCTTTTATTAAAAATTAGAACATAACACAAATCAAAAACATAAACAATTGAAAATTTTCCTCATGAGCGCTAGAAACACAAAAAAAAACCCCTTCAGCATCTGATATTGAAATCTTGCTACAAGTATAAACATAGACGAGCAACAGGTTGTTCGAGGAACTAAAATCTAGTAAAAAATTAGTCACTGTTTGGGTTTTTAAATTGGGTTTGTGGTTGTTTTATATTTTTTTAAGTAATTAGTCAATGGTCAATGTTACATATAACGGAATGAGAATATTGGTTGTGTTTGTTGATGTTTATGAAAAATGTGACCACCTGTTGTTTGGATTTGTGTTTGTTTATGGGCATTTTGTCTGTCATGGTTATTGTGTCTTATAGTGGACCTAAGTTTCTGTTGGGTTTAAATTTTAGTGTTTGCATGTGCTTATTAGTAAAACAAAAACAAAAGCAAAGAAAAAAAAAATGGTCCCTCTGATATGTGTGTTGCATCCCAAAAGCAAAAATAGAAACATAAAAGTGTTTACTCTTTATGTGTTTGTTGTTTAGAATTCTTTAATTGTGTATGTGTTAAATGGTAATTTGTTATTGTAGATGGATGATGAGGAAGTTAAATTCGAGGTTCATTATAGGCGTACTTTTTTGTAGAACCCAAGTTTAGAATATTTTAGTAGGAAAGTTGAAACAGTGGATAAGAATCCCAATAGGCTTAGTTATTTTGAAATAGAAAGTATATGTAAGGAATTGGGGATTGATGAACCATCTAGGGTTCATTATTTAGCTCCTAGGGGCAACTTGGAGCAAGACTTGAGGCTCATAGAAGATGATATAGATGTGGTGTTAGTGTGTAAGCTTAATGAGGGAAGGCCAAGAGACACCATCTTATTGTATGTGGAGAGTGGTCATGCTCCATTTGCAATTGAAGTTCCTAATGGGGTTGGTGCAGGGGGTGCTACAAGCGGTGCTATAAGAGCTGCTACATGGGTAATGCTAGTGTGGGGTTAGAGGAGGAGTTTGATTGATTGAATGAAGGTCTAGAAAGAGAAGACTTTGCTGATGATATTTTGGTGAGTTTTCTCCACCTCATAGTGTTTCACCTGAACCTAACACTGTTTCATTTGAGCCAAACACTGTTCCACCTTAACCAACCATTGATACACCTTAGCCAAACACTAATACACCTTAGCCAAACACAGATAAACCTCAGCCAAGCAATTTTCCACCTTCAAACATAGATTTAGATGAAGAATGGGCTGAATCAATTTTAGAGAATGATATTGCAAGTGTGGATGGTTTTGATGATGAGCAAAGGCCTGGTAACCCAGAATTCAATGAAAGGATTGATATGACAAATGTTCAGTTGGTAAAAGGGATGAAGTTTCCAAACTCTAAGGTTTTTAAGAAGGCTTGAGGGAGTATGTGATTTAGCATCACATTGACATCAAGTAGAAGTTGAATGAGAAGAAGAAGATTTCTATACATTGTAAGAACAACTGTGGATGGAGGTGTTATGCCTTAATTGTGGCTGGAGAGTGCACATTTAAGATCAAGACACTTAATTCTGAGTGTACCTGCCCCGTAGCATTTCAAAATAGGCAAGTTACATCAGCCTATGTGGCAAACAGGTATTTAGAGGATTTTAGTAAGAATCCTAATTGTGAGGTCTCAGGTGTTAAGCATCATGTGATGCCGCAGATTTTAGTTGATTTAAATCTTAGTCAGGTTTATAGATCAAGGAAGGCAACTAGGGGTTTGATAACTGGGAACGAAGAGGCTCAATATGGCTTACTTAGAGATTGTGCTGAAATGATAAGGAGGACAGATGTAGGAAGTAAGGTGATACTGCAAACAGAGATGGAAAATGAGAATGCAGAACCCAAGTTTAAAACAATGTACATTAGGTACAATGCTCAGAAAGTTGGGTTTTTAGGTGGTTGTAGACCCTTTGTTGGGCTGGATGAATGCCACTTGAAGGGTAGGTTTGGTGGACAATTATTGTCTGTCACTACCAATGATGGAAATTACAATATATTCCTAGTGGCAATAGTTGTGGTTGAGCAATAGAACAAGGATAGTTGGATTTGGTTCTTAGAGTTGTTTGCAGATGACATTGGCAAGCCAGAGGATGTCAATTTGGTATTCATCAGTGATAGGCAGAAAGTATTATCATCTATCTCATGTTTATGACTTGATTAGTTGCTTACTTGAATGCTTACTTGCATAGTTGCTTACTTGAATGCTTATATGCTTACTTGCAATACTCAAGGCCTTCTACTTGCAATGAAAACTCTATTCCCAACTATAGAGCATAGGTATTGTGTGAAGCACATATACAACAACTTCAAGGCTAACCATAAGGGTATGGAGTTGAAGAGTGTACTATGAAGGTGTGCTGGCACAACATCAGTTAGGGAATTTGAGAGGGGGATGGAGTATCTTAATAGTTTGGATGAAGAAGCTTGGAAGTACCTTGTAGATATTAAGCCTGCATAGTGGACCAGAGCCCACTTTTCTCCAAGGGCTTGGACAGATTGTCTGGTAAACAATCTGAGTGAAAGTTTTAACTCCATGATTGTGAAGGCTAGAAACAAGCCAATATTATCAATGCTGGGGTGGATTAAAGTTAGGCTTATGAAAATGTTGTATATAAAGAAGATTGGCATAGAAAAGTATGGTGGCAAGTTGTGTCTAAGAGTACATAACACCACTAAGGCACGGGAGAATGTGTAAGTGGTTGATTTCAGACTCTACACGTGGAGTAGCTGTGAAGGGAGAGTAGGTGATGGCTAAGAGATTTTGTCTTGGTCAATGCTAAAGGCATGACTGCCTTGGGAAGGAAGTAAAATTTATACTTGAAACGATACTCAAGTATTTACCAAAAAGGGACATAGTGACTTTTTAGAGTTGAAGGCTATGAGGACATCTCTTATTGGTTGAATGCACGATGAGTTACCCTGGAAACACGTGTACCAATCACAGTATTCTTGATGTCTCTCTTGATGACCAAGACTTGTCTTCCAAACAATGGCAAAGCTACCTACCTTCGGGTCCCAGTTACACGTTGGCACAGTTCTTATCTCTTAGTAAACAAATAACATCACAGTTGTGAAAAGATCTCAAAAGAGAGAATATGATAACTTGACACATGTCCTTGTACTCAGCCATGTTCCTTAGAGTATAAAAGGAGCATGCAACTGAACTTCTAGGGCAAGAACCCAAATAAATATTTTGAGATGAAAGTAGAGAGGTGATAGGAAAGAAAGACAACTTCATTGTAAACTAATTTTTTTTTTTTTTCTAATACATAATATAAGCTGAGCTGAGCAAGAATGTTATGTTCTTGCTCAAATCATGGTTTTTTTATCCCTTCTCTAGGGTTTTTCATGTACATCCTATGTTGTTTTGATAATTAGTTTCTTCTTCTTCCTATCTAAATGTGTTCCTTTTTCATGTCTCACAATCACTTTCTTTATTTCTTATTTGAGTGTTATGTCAAAGCTTACATCTTTTCGAAGGCATTTGGTGGACTTGGTAGGGAGGACATGTAGTTGTAGAGTATGGGACTTGACAGGAATCCCCTGTAAGCATGGAGTTACAGCCATTTTTGTGAATCGTGAGAAACTAGATGATTACACCTATCCATGCTAGTATAAGGATGCTTATGTGTAGACATACAAGACACCCATACCTCCCATGCCTAGCTAGTATGAATGGATCTCTAGTGGCCAACCCAAGCTTGTTGCACCTACTATCTATAAGCCACCAGGTAGGCTACCCATAAAATGGAAGAGAGATGCTGATGAGCCAAGGAATCCTTATAGGATGTCTAGAGCAAACAAGCCAATGAGGTGTAGAAGGTGTCAAAAGGAAGGGCACAATGCAAAGGGATGCAAGGTCAATGTCACTGGTGTTACACCATGGGAAAGGAGGAAGAGAGTGCAGAAAGAGAAATCTGTAAGTTTTTTCAAATTTTTTTTATTATATGCAAAATGCCAATAACTGACACTGTAAACATACTCATATTTGGTTGTAGATAAAGGGAAGGCCTTTTACATGCAGACAATGACCTTAGACCCTATCTTCATCACATGCCCAATCCTCATCTTAGGCCCAGTCTTCATCCCAAGCCCCATCCGTATCTCAGCCCCCACCAACACATCGGCCTTACACTATGGCCTCATCCAACTGGACAGCAGGGTCACAACCACTAGGTTAGACTCCATGGTCATAACAACCAACTCAATGATACTCTTCAAACTTCAGGTACACAGTTAGAGGAGCTCCTTGGTTCTCTTCAAACTAGCCAGCACCACACACCCCTGCAAAAGCATGGGACACTAGAGCACCATCACCACAAGTATTGTAGTTTTATGTTTGATGTTTTATTCATAAATCTATGATACTGGTAGCTAACATCTGAATTCTTGTACTTTGTAGCCTACAAGACCACCTGCTACCAGATGAGCTGCTTTGAGAGGAAGGGGTAATGCAACTAAGGCACAAAAATGTAAAACAAGAGGTGGAAAGCCTAGTTATGGTGGAGGAGGCAGGGGCAGTAAATGAAGCTTATGTCAAGACAATATTGTTGCTATGTATATGTAGTGTTAGGGAAATATGGTTCTTTGTTAGGATTATATGTAATTTGTAAACAATGGCAGGGCAGACAATTGTTGATTATATATGTTGTTAAAACACTGTTGAGATTTATTTGTATTTTTGTAAGTTTTGTAAACAAGGGCAGGTGCAACTGTTTTGGTTGTTGTACTAAATGCCCTTTATTTACTAGTGGTTGATGAAAAACTATTTAATGCCACCTTAAATCTATATACAATTTCCCAACTTAGTGGAAGGTGTTTAGAATTATTATTTTGACTAGTTGTTGTCATGTGGTTGATTATTGCAATTGAACATATATAGGTTTGTTCATGCGTGTATGTATTGAATATAACAATACTTTTGAATACAGCAGGTGTATGTGTTGAATAGTAAGTTTATGTGTGTATTTGTTGTCTTTTCTTGCAAGTTGACAGATGGTTATCATGCACTTTCAACACAAACACTTCACACAATACACTTTATGCACAAACCAACACAACTCACAGCATCCAACAAAACAACAAGTCATAAGTTTCCAATTCACTTTAAACAAAAACACTAACAGCATCTAACATAAATAATACTTCATCTTAAAAAAACTTATATATTATAAAGTGGCTTCAAGCCAACAACATCTAGCATCTTACATAATTCTATTACAATACAATTGAGGACCTGCTTATACATTACAACCCACCAGCTAGACTCAATCTCATCATTCCAACATTCTCACTTGAGCCAAAACATGAAAACAACATAGCCAAAAAAAAAAAAAAAACTTGACAGAATTAGTGCGATTTTGCACTTTCACTCTTGCTCTAAAGCTTTTACTACCATCTCTTGGCTTTAATAGAGGAAGGTCGAAACTTTCTCTCCCTCTTAGTGGCTTTTGCTGCCCTTTCTTGAGCAATTTCTACCATTTTGGTAGCTTCTGTTGCTGTCTAGGTAGCTTCTATTGCTGTCTAGGTAGCCACTCTTTTCCTTTCATTTGCAAGTTGCAGCTCACTAAGCAATAAATCCAGCCTTTGTTGCACCAAATGGGCAGCTTCATTCCCACACATACAAGTAGGATTATCAATCCATTGAAAGAAAAGGCACTTGGGAACAACCTGTTCATAAATTGAATTGAACACATCACAATCCAAACTCACTTGAGTCAACTAGATTAAGTAAAAAACTATACTTACCTTATATCGGTTACAATCTAGAAACCTTCTCCCAAAATTATCCACTGTTAGACTTGTTCTCAGCACACAAGTCTCATATGTACACATATGTCCACTTGAACCTAAGTAATTTCCACTCAAAGAAGACATTGCTTATCAACTTCGTGTGAATCAAATTTCTTATGAGTCAAAGCTACCATCAAAAGTTGAAACCCCAACCCACATAAAGCAGAAATTTCGTACCTGGTGATGATGTATCTTTGAATATTCAATGCCCCAAGACAACCTAAAGTCAGAACCTCACCCTCACATGAAAGTGTTATGCACCATGATCAAAAAAATCAAAACCCCCAGCTCAATACAAGGGTGTTTTGTGTTTCTAGGACTTGTGAGGAAAAGTTTCAATGGTTCGTGTTTTTGATCCGTGTTATGTTCTGATTTTTAATAAAAGGGTGTTTCTCTAATGTTTGAGGGTGAGGTGGGTAACAGAAAGCAAATGGATTGAAGTTCAGGTTGGCAAAGTGTTAAGTTTTAAACCACAAGTAGGCAAAGTAAAAACAAGCCAAACCACGGGTGGATTTACTGTAATTTCAACTAAAAAAATAGATGTTTTGTCCTTTCTTTTCTAGTGGATTCTAGACTCTATCACCTTGTGAATTCAAAATTATTTTCTTGAAACAAACATGTTTTGCTTCTTGTGGTTTACGCATCATATCTGATATCACTTCCTAAATAATGATATCCGAGAACTGTTTCTTCTTGGGAATTTTTGTAGGTTTGACTATGTTAAGTCAAATGGAAGTACAGAAAATTAAGGTCAATGACATTGCCAACGGTAGGAGCTAGTCAAGATTGTCTCAGAAGAAGCATTAATAATTTCTCTCATGCGAGTGCTCTTCATGAAAGAACGAAGTGTGCGTAGATTGTTAAGGTGTTTGAGGATGCATATAAGTCCCTACTGAGAATAATTATTCTTAATGGCATTGAAAGGTTATTGAAGTGTGCTGCCATTGGGCCTTTATTTTTCAAATATGATTCTCTTTGAAGCTATTGATCCTACCCAAGCGTTGTCCCCCAAATATTGTTGAAACTGGGTTTTGAGAAAAAGAGTGGCCCAACCAAACACACAACCCACTTTCACGTCCACGGGGAGAACCAGATCTTTTTTCTTCTTCTTTGGGCCTAGCCCATTTTTGGCAATTCGCTATTCACAGAAAAAAAAAAAAAAAAAACAATTTGGTCTGTGGGTATGTTTTGTATGCAATGCAAATAATGGGCTTCCACGTACAGTCAACTCAACCGTGTCAGTCAATCTGCGAAGAGTAGTTTACTTTATATATTTTGTATTTTCTGTTTCGTTTACTTATTATTACTATGTTACGATTCCTTTTAAGTGTTTAAATTTAAATCCATTCATGCCTGTAGTCCTCGAACCAGATGATATGGGTTAGTTAGCACTATGTTACGATTCCTTTAAGTGTTTAAACTTAAATCCGTTCATGCCTGTAGTCCTCGGACCAGATGATATGGGTTAGTTAGCACAATGTTACGATAAGTTTTAAGTGTTTAAACTTAAATCCATCCATGTCTATAGTCCTCGGACCAGATGATATGGGTTAGTTAGCACTATGTTACGATTCTTTTTAAGTGTTTAAACTTAAATCCATTCATGCCTGTAGTCCTCGGACCAGATGATTTGGGTTAGTTAACACTATGTTACGATTCCTTTAAGTGTTTAAACTTAAATCCATTCATGCCTGTAGTCCTCGGACCAGATGATTTGGGTTAGTTAACACTATGTTACGATTCCTTTAAGTGTTTAAACTTAAATCCATTCATGCCTGTAGTCCTCGGACCAGATGATTTGGGTTAGTTAACACTATGTTACGATTCCTTTAAGTGTTTAAACTTAAATCCATTCATGCCTGTAGTCCTCGGACCAGATGATTTGGGTTAGTTAACACTATGTTACGATTCCTTTAAGTGTTTAAACTTAAATCCATTCATGCCTGTAGTCCTCGGACCAGATGATTTGGGTTAGTTAACACTATGTTACGATTCCTTTAAGTGTTTAAACTTAAATCCATTCATGCCTGTAGTCCTCGGACCAGATGATTTGGGTTAGTTAACACTATGTTACGATTCCTTTAAGTGTTTAAACTTAAATCCATTCATGCCTGTAGTCCTCGGACCAGATGATTTGGGTTAGTTAACACTATGTTACGATTCCTTTAAGTGTTTAAACTTAAATCCATTCATGCCTGTAGTCCTCGGACCAGATGATTTGGGTTAGTTAACACTATGTTACGATTCCTTTAAGTGTTTAAACTTAAATCCATTCATGCCTGTAGTCCTCGGACCAGATGATTTGGGTTAGTTAACACTATGTTACGATTCCTTTAAGTGTTTAAACTTAAATCCATTCATGCCTGTAGTCCTCGGACCAGATGATTTGGGTTAGTTAACACTATGTTACGATTCCTTTAAGTGTTTAAACTTAAATCCATTCATGCCTGTAGTCCTCGGACCAGATGATTTGGGTTAGTTAACACTATGTTACGATTCCTTTAAGTGTTTAAACTTAAATCCATTCATGCCTGTAGTCCTCGGACCAGATGATTTGGGTTAGTTAACACTATGTTACGATTCCTTTAAGTGTTTAAACTTAAATCCATTCATGCCTGTAGTCCTCGGACCAGATGATTTGGGTTAGTTAACACTATGTTACGATTCCTTTAAGTGTTTAAACTTAAATCCATTCATGCCTGTAGTCCTCGGACCAGATGATTTGGGTTAGTTAACACTATGTTACGATTCCTTTAAGTGTTTAAACTTAAATCCATTCATGCCTGTAGTCCTCGGACCAGATGATTTGGGTTAGTTAACACTATGTTACGATTCCTTTAAGTGTTTAAACTTAAATCCATTCATGCCTGTAGTCCTCGGACCAGATGATTTGGGTTAGTTAACACTATGTTACGATTCCTTTAAGTGTTTAAACTTAAATCCATTCATGCCTGTAGTCCTCGGACCAGATGATTTGGGTTAGTTAACACTATGTTACGATTCCTTTAAGTGTTTAAACTTAAATCCATTCATGCCTGTAGTCCTCGGACCAGATGATTTGGGTTAGTTAACACTATGTTACGATTCCTTTAAGTGTTTAAACTTAAATCCATTCATGCCTGTAGTCCTCGGACCAGATGATTTGGGTTAGTTAACACTATGTTACGATTCCTTTAAGTGTTTAAACTTAAATCCATTCATGCCTGTAGTCCTCGGACCAGATGATTTGGGTTAGTTAACACTATGTTACGATTCCTTTAAGTGTTTAAACTTAAATCCATTCATGCCTGTAGTCCTCGGACCAGATGATTTGGGTTAGTTAACACTATGTTACGATTCCTTTAAGTGTTTAAACTTAAATCCATTCATGCCTGTAGTCCTCGGACCAGATGATTTGGGTTAGTTAACACTATGTTACGATTCCTTTAAGTGTTTAAACTTAAATCCATTCATGCCTGTAGTCCTCGGACCAGATGATTTGGGTTAGTTAACACTATGTTACGATTCCTTTAAGTGTTTAAACTTAAATCCATTCATGCCTGTAGTCCTCGGACCAGATGATTTGGGTTAGTTAACACTATGTTACGATTCCTTTAAGTGTTTAAACTTAAATCCATTCATGCCTGTAGTCCTCGGACCAGATGATTTGGGTTAGTTAACACTATGTTACGATTCCTTTAAGTGTTTAAACTTAAATCCATTCATGCCTGTAGTCCTCGGACCAGATGATTTGGGTTAGTTAACACTATGTTACGATTCCTTTAAGTGTTTAAACTTAAATCCATTCATGCCTGTAGTCCTCGGACCAGATGATTTGGGTTAGTTAACACTATGTTACGATTCCTTTAAGTGTTTAAACTTAAATCCATTCATGCCTGTAGTCCTCGGACCAGATGATTTGGGTTAGTTAACACTATGTTACGATTCCTTTAAGTGTTTAAACTTAAATCCATTCATGCCTGTAGTCCTCGGACCAGATGATTTGGGTTAGTTAACACTATGTTACGATTCCTTTAAGTGTTTAAACTTAAATCCATTCATGCCTGTAGTCCTCGGACCAGATGATTTGGGTTAGTTAACACTATGTTACGATTCCTTTAAGTGTTTAAACTTAAATCCATTCATGCCTGTAGTCCTCGGACCAGATGATTTGGGTTAGTTAACACTATGTTACGATTCCTTTAAGTGTTTAAACTTAAATCCATTCATGCCTGTAGTCCTCGGACCAGATGATTTGGGTTAGTTAACACTATGTTACGATTCCTTTAAGTGTTTAAACTTAAATCCATTCATGCCTGTAGTCCTCGGACCAGATGATTTGGGTTAGTTAACACTATGTTACGATTCCTTTAAGTGTTTAAACTTAAATCCATTCATGCCTGTAGTCCTCGGACCAGATGATTTGGGTTAGTTAACACTATGTTACGATTCCTTTAAGTGTTTAAACTTAAATCCATTCATGCCTGTAGTCCTCGGACCAGATGATTTGGGTTAGTTAACACTATGTTACGATTCCTTTAAGTGTTTAAACTTAAATCCATTCATGCCTGTAGTCCTCGGACCAGATGATTTGGGTTAGTTAACACTATGTTACGATTCCTTTAAGTGTTTAAACTTAAATCCATTCATGCCTGTAGTCCTCGGACCAGATGATTTGGGTTAGTTAACACTATGTTACGATTCCTTTAAGTGTTTAAACTTAAATCCATTCATGCCTGTAGTCCTCGGACCAGATGATTTGGGTTAGTTAACACTATGTTACGATTCCTTTAAGTGTTTAAACTTAAATCCATTCATGCCTGTAGTCCTCGGACCAGATGATTTGGGTTAGTTAACACTATGTTACGATTCCTTTAAGTGTTTAAACTTAAATCCATTCATGCCTGTAGTCCTCGGACCAGATGATTTGGGTTAGTTAACACTATGTTACGATTCCTTTAAGTGTTTAAACTTAAATCCATTCATGCCTGTAGTCCTCGGACCAGATGATTTGGGTTAGTTAACACTATGTTACGATTCCTTTAAGTGTTTAAACTTAAATCCATTCATGCCTGTAGTCCTCGGACCAGATGATTTGGGTTAGTTAACACTATGTTACGATTCCTTTAAGTGTTTAAACTTAAATCCATTCATGCCTGTAGTCCTCGGACCAGATGATTTGGGTTAGTTAACACTATGTTACGATTCCTTTAAGTGTTTAAACTTAAATCCATTCATGCCTGTAGTCCTCGGACCAGATGATTTGGGTTAGTTAACACTATGTTACGATTCCTTTAAGTGTTTAAACTTAAATCCATTCATGCCTGTAGTCCTCGGACCAGATGATTTGGGTTAGTTAACACTATGTTACGATTCCTTTAAGTGTTTAAACTTAAATCCATTCATGCCTGTAGTCCTCGGACCAGATGATTTGGGTTAGTTAACACTATGTTACGATTCCTTTAAGTGTTTAAACTTAAATCCATTCATGCCTGTAGTCCTCGGACCAGATGATTTGGGTTAGTTAACACTATGTTACGATTCCTTTAAGTGTTTAAACTTAAATCCATTCATGCCTGTAGTCCTCGGACCAGATGATTTGGGTTAGTTAACACTATGTTACGATTCCTTTAAGTGTTTAAACTTAAATCCATTCATGCCTGTAGTCCTCGGACCAGATGATTTGGGTTAGTTAACACTATGTTACGATTCCTTTAAGTGTTTAAACTTAAATCCATTCATGCCTGTAGTCCTCGGACCAGATGATTTGGGTTAGTTAACACTATGTTACGATTCCTTTAAGTGTTTAAACTTAAATCCATTCATGCCTGTAGTCCTCGGACCAGATGATTTGGGTTAGTTAACACTATGTTACGATTCCTTTAAGTGTTTAAACTTAAATCCATTCATGCCTGTAGTCCTCGGACCAGATGATTTGGGTTAGTTAACACTATGTTACGATTCCTTTAAGTGTTTAAACTTAAATCCATTCATGCCTGTAGTCCTCGGACCAGATGATTTGGGTTAGTTAACACTATGTTACGATTCCTTTAAGTGTTTAAACTTAAATCCATTCATGCCTGTAGTCCTCGGACCAGATGATTTGGGTTAGTTAACACTATGTTACGATTCCTTTAAGTGTTTAAACTTAAATCCATTCATGCCTGTAGTCCTCGGACCAGATGATTTGGGTTAGTTAACACTATGTTACGATTCCTTTAAGTGTTTAAACTTAAATCCATTCATGCCTGTAGTCCTCGGACCAGATGATTTGGGTTAGTTAACACTATGTTACGATTCCTTTAAGTGTTTAAACTTAAATCCATTCATGCCTGTAGTCCTCGGACCAGATGATTTGGGTTAGTTAACACTATGTTACGATTCCTTTAAGTGTTTAAACTTAAATCCATTCATGCCTGTAGTCCTCGGACCAGATGATTTGGGTTAGTTAACACTATGTTACGATTCCTTTAAGTGTTTAAACTTAAATCCATTCATGCCTGTAGTCCTCGGACCAGATGATTTGGGTTAGTTAACACTATGTTACGATTCCTTTAAGTGTTTAAACTTAAATCCATTCATGCCTGTAGTCCTCGGACCAGATGATTTGGGTTAGTTAACACTATGTTACGATTCCTTTAAGTGTTTAAACTTAAATCCATTCATGCCTGTAGTCCTCGGACCAGATGATTTGGGTTAGTTAACACTATGTTACGATTCCTTTAAGTGTTTAAACTTAAATCCATTCATGCCTGTAGTCCTCGGACCAGATGATTTGGGTTAGTTAACACTATGTTACGATTCCTTTAAGTGTTTAAACTTAAATCCATTCATGCCTGTAGTCCTCGGACCAGATGATTTGGGTTAGTTAACACTATGTTACGATTCCTTTAAGTGTTTAAACTTAAATCCATTCATGCCTGTAGTCCTCGGACCAGATGATTTGGGTTAGTTAACACTATGTTACGATTCCTTTAAGTGTTTAAACTTAAATCCATTCATGCCTGTAGTCCTCGGACCAGATGATTTGGGTTAGTTAACACTATGTTACGATTCCTTTAAGTGTTTAAACTTAAATCCATTCATGCCTGTAGTCCTCGGACCAGATGATTTGGGTTAGTTAACACTATGTTACGATTCCTTTAAGTGTTTAAACTTAAATCCATTCATGCCTGTAGTCCTCGGACCAGATGATTTGGGTTAGTTAACACTATGTTACGATTCCTTTAAGTGTTTAAACTTAAATCCATTCATGCCTGTAGTCCTCGGACCAGATGATTTGGGTTAGTTAACACTATGTTACGATTCCTTTAAGTGTTTAAACTTAAATCCATTCATGCCTGTAGTCCTCGGACCAGATGATTTGGGTTAGTTAACACTATGTTACGATTCCTTTAAGTGTTTAAACTTAAATCCATTCATGCCTGTAGTCCTCGGACCAGATGATTTGGGTTAGTTAACACTATGTTACGATTCCTTTAAGTGTTTAAACTTAAATCCATTCATGCCTGTAGTCCTCGGACCAGATGATTTGGGTTAGTTAACACTATGTTACGATTCCTTTAAGTGTTTAAACTTAAATCCATTCATGCCTGTAGTCCTCGGACCAGATGATTTGGGTTAGTTAACACTATGTTACGATTCCTTTAAGTGTTTAAACTTAAATCCATTCATGCCTGTAGTCCTCGGACCAGATGATTTGGGTTAGTTAACACTATGTTACGATTCCTTTAAGTGTTTAAACTTAAATCCATTCATGCCTGTAGTCCTCGGACCAGATGATTTGGGTTAGTTAACACTATGTTACGATTCCTTTAAGTGTTTAAACTTAAATCCATTCATGCCTGTAGTCCTCGGACCAGATGATTTGGGTTAGTTAACACTATGTTACGATTCCTTTAAGTGTTTAAACTTAAATCCATTCATGCCTGTAGTCCTCGGACCAGATGATTTGGGTTAGTTAACACTATGTTACGATTCCTTTAAGTGTTTAAACTTAAATCCATTCATGCCTGTAGTCCTCGGACCAGATGATTTGGGTTAGTTAACACTATGTTACGATTCCTTTAAGTGTTTAAACTTAAATCCATTCATGCCTGTAGTCCTCGGACCAGATGATTTGGGTTAGTTAACACTATGTTACGATTCCTTTAAGTGTTTAAACTTAAATCCATTCATGCCTGTAGTCCTCGGACCAGATGATTTGGGTTAGTTAACACTATGTTACGATTCCTTTAAGTGTTTAAACTTAAATCCATTCATGCCTGTAGTCCTCGGACCAGATGATTTGGGTTAGTTAACACTATGTTACGATTCCTTTAAGTGTTTAAACTTAAATCCATTCATGCCTGTAGTCCTCGGACCAGATGATTTGGGTTAGTTAACACTATGTTACGATTCCTTTAAGTGTTTAAACTTAAATCCATTCATGCCTGTAGTCCTCGGACCAGATGATTTGGGTTAGTTAACACTATGTTACGATTCCTTTAAGTGTTTAAACTTAAATCCATTCATGCCTGTAGTCCTCGGACCAGATGATTTGGGTTAGTTAACACTATGTTACGATTCCTTTAAGTGTTTAAACTTAAATCCATTCATGCCTGTAGTCCTCGGACCAGATGATTTGGGTTAGTTAACACTATGTTACGATTCCTTTAAGTGTTTAAACTTAAATCCATTCATGCCTGTAGTCCTCGGACCAGATGATTTGGGTTAGTTAACACTATGTTACGATTCCTTTAAGTGTTTAAACTTAAATCCATTCATGCCTGTAGTCCTCGGACCAGATGATTTGGGTTAGTTAACACTATGTTACGATTCCTTTAAGTGTTTAAACTTAAATCCATTCATGCCTGTAGTCCTCGGACCAGATGATTTGGGTTAGTTAACACTATGTTACGATTCCTTTAAGTGTTTAAACTTAAATCCATTCATGCCTGTAGTCCTCGGACCAGATGATTTGGGTTAGTTAACACTATGTTACGATTCCTTTAAGTGTTTAAACTTAAATCCATTCATGCCTGTAGTCCTCGGACCAGATGATTTGGGTTAGTTAACACTATGTTACGATTCCTTTAAGTGTTTAAACTTAAATCCATTCATGCCTGTAGTCCTCGGACCAGATGATTTGGGTTAGTTAACACTATGTTACGATTCCTTTAAGTGTTTAAACTTAAATCCATTCATGCCTGTAGTCCTCGGACCAGATGATTTGGGTTAGTTAACACTATGTTACGATTCCTTTAAGTGTTTAAACTTAAATCCATTCATGCCTGTAGTCCTCGGACCAGATGATTTGGGTTAGTTAACACTATGTTACGATTCCTTTAAGTGTTTAAACTTAAATCCATTCATGCCTGTAGTCCTCGGACCAGATGATTTGGGTTAGTTAACACTATGTTACGATTCCTTTAAGTGTTTAAACTTAAATCCATTCATGCCTGTAGTCCTCGGACCAGATGATTTGGGTTAGTTAACACTATGTTACGATTCCTTTAAGTGTTTAAACTTAAATCCATTCATGCCTGTAGTCCTCGGACCAGATGATTTGGGTTAGTTAACACTATGTTACGATTCCTTTAAGTGTTTAAACTTAAATCCATTCATGCCTGTAGTCCTCGGACCAGATGATTTGGGTTAGTTAACACTATGTTACGATTCCTTTAAGTGTTTAAACTTAAATCCATTCATGCCTGTAGTCCTCGGACCAGATGATTTGGGTTAGTTAACACTATGTTACGATTCCTTTAAGTGTTTAAACTTAAATCCATTCATGCCTGTAGTCCTCGGACCAGATGATTTGGGTTAGTTAACACTATGTTACGATTCTTTTAAGTGTTTAAACTTAAATCCATTCATGCCTGTAGTCCTCGGACCAGATGATATGGGTTAGTTAGCACTATGTTACGACTCCTTTTAAGTGTTTAAACTTAAATCCATTCATGCCTGTAGTCCTCAGACCAGATGATATGGGTTAGTTAGCACTATGTTACGATTCCTTTAAGTGTTTAAACTTAAATCCGTTCATGCCTGTAATCCTCGGACTAAATGATATGGGTTAGTTAGCACTATGTTACGATTCCTTTTAAGTGTTTAAATTTAAATCCGTTCATACCTGTGGTCCACGGACCAGATGATATGGGTTAGTTAGCACTATGTTACGATTCCTTTTAAGTGTTTAAACTTAAATCCATTCATGCTATAGTCCTCGGACCAGATGATATGGGTTAGTTAGCACTATGTTACGATTCCTTTTAAGTGTTTAAACTTAAATCCATTCATGCTTGTAGTCCTCGGACCAAATGATATGGGTTAGTTAGTACTATGTTACGATTCCTCTTAAGTGTTTAAACTTAAATCCGTTCATGCCTGTAGTCCTCGGACCAGATGATATGGGTTAGTTAGCACTATGTTACGATTCTTTTTAAGTGTTTAAACTTAAATCCATTCATGTCTGTAGTCCTCGAACCAGATGATATGGGTTAGTTAGCACTATGTTTCGATTCCTTTTAAGTGTTTAAACTTAAATCCATTCATGCCTGTAGTCCTCGGACCAGATGATATGGGTTAGTTAGCACTATGTTACGACTCCTTTTAAGTGTTTAAACTTAAATCCATTCATGCTTGTAGTCCTCGGACCAGATGATATGGGTTAGTTAGCACTATATTACGATTCCTTTAAGTGTTTAAACTTAAATCCAGCTATGCCCGTAGTCCTCGGACCAGACGACTTGAGTAAGTTAACACTAGCACAGCTCTCTGTCCGCTTGAATCTAAATCCAATGTAACGGGTTCTATTGAAGTATCACTTTCTGATGAGCCATGATTGAAATTCCTTAATGTGTTTAAATTAACCCTAACCTGTATTGCTTCTTATTCTTTTGTGCACATTTGGATAGGCTTGTGGAGCTTTTTACTATAACCCCTGTAGTTTTCGTTGTTTAGTAATAGTTCTCATACATTCTGCCCTTTTCTAATGCCAATCTTAGTTATGCGCATTGTTAACATGATATCAGGATCACAATAAAGTTAAAGTACAGGACTTTAATAATAATAGTAAGTTGTATTACGCACAGCAAAGCAAATAAATGCGAAGGACAAACTGCTTCATTAATCAAAAGAGTAGCTTACAATCTCTTACAAAAAGAAAAACACAAGAAAAAGGGGCCCTATGTATCTACTCTTGAGCTGAAGGAACCACAGGGTCAGCAACATGGCCTGTTTGTGCAGCAGCTTCTGGGGCTTGGCTCTGGGACTCAGCAGGAGTCTTCTCTTCGTCCAACCCTTGACCTTTGTCTTTGGCTGGTTCAACTGGCAGACCAGCCTCTCTGGATGCATCAAGGGCGGATGGGGAACCTACACTGACTAAGCTTTGCTCCGTAGCCTCAAAAAGCTGTGGAGCAGGAGGAGGGTCAGTCTCTAGGAGCTCTCGGATCTCTGGATCATAGTATATGCTCCTAGGTAGCCTCAGGGGAGAGTCCGAAAGGACCCCAGCGACGTCCAGTGCCTTTTGCCAGGTTACGTCGCAGTACTCACGAGCAACCGAAGCAAATTGCTCCATAAGCAGCTTCCCAGTCTCATCCACTCCCAGCTGATATGCCGCTTTTCTCTCAGCTTCAATTGACTCCTTGGCCAGTTGAACCTCCTGCTCGGCTGCTCGGGCGCCCTTCTTAGCTTTTTGGAGTTCAGCCCTGAGACCCTTCACCAGCTCCCTTTCAGTCGCTAGGTTGATCTCTGACGCAAGCAATTATTTGCACTGCTCCTCGGCCTAGGTCTCGGCAGTTTGGAGGCCGGCCTTGTAGTTGTCCTTCTGCCTGGTCGCGGCTTTAAGTTGCTCGGACATGCGAGCATACTCCTCCTTCAGCTGGCCAAGAACTTTCTCCGCCTCGGATTGAGACTGGACTGCTGCTTAGTCCTCTAGGTAGGACTTCCTGTTCCATTCCTCAGCCACGTAGATTTGCTGAGTAATCTGCATGACAACATTTTTGACATGGGATGAAGAAAGGAAGCAGAGCGAATTAAAAATAGAATCTAAATTAAGAGAATGAGTATATTTACCATGGTTATGTCCCTCTTAAGGGATAAAAAGAGCTCATGCTGGTTGAAGCGCCTGTAGGACTCCATATCATGAGGGAGGAGGAGTGGCTGTTGCAGGGCCTCAGCAACATACCCTGCCCTTCCCCGATCATAATTCCTGAGGGATGCATCCCAAGGAATGGAGGCACCATCCAGCTCCAGCCTTGGGGACCAGATGCGAGGACCCCCTACTCGGCGTACCTCAGCCCCGAGGACCTCGTCTCGGCTTTCTGTGGAAGTGGCCCTTTTTCCTTGAGGATCCTTCACCGTCTTCTATTGCTTATTCGTTTTTGGTGGCACCCCCACCTCCCTCTCTTCAGGCTCATGGGGCCTCTTCTTCTGTAAGTTCGGTATGGGCTTCAAGCCGAGTTCAAGAGCCTTGGGAGGCGCTGGAGGCGGGATCTCTACTGGTTGAGAGGTCCCAGCGCCTTTTTGCTCGACCTTTTGGCCCCTATTCCTCATCAGGCGTTTCAAATCCGCCATGTCTTCATCCGAGGAGTCGTCGGGGAGGGCAGTTACCAAAAATGGGTGGACACTAGACTACCTGTCACCTCTTTCCTCAGCGTCTGAGACCTCTACCACTTGATTTGCCCCTAAATCTTCCCCCTCGAAGTGGAACTTGTCTATTTGTGCTTCTAGCGAGGAGGTGGAGGAACCAACCTTTTCACCCTCAACCTCTGGTCTGAGGGGAACTTGCTGGAGTGGTTGGACGAGAGGGGGTATACCCTGGGGGTTTGGATGTGGTACAGGTGGAAGGTCGTGCGGAGCCAAAAAACCCTTAAACGAAACGTCGATACGGTTGAGACGTTTGCCTCCCTGGACGATCGCATTGCCGACTGGTTGGAAGTCTTTTCGCTTCTCTTTGTACCCTAGGATAAGGGAAGCCGATCGGAGTTATCCGTCCTCACTTACGAAGATCTCGGACCGTAGCAAAAAGTTGAGCGCGGCGAAGTTGGTGAGGCTGAGCCGAGGAGAGATGTTTCTCTTATCTGTTACAAGTCACAGCAGGGCTTTGTTAGAAACTGGAAGGCAGCAACACAAGAAGAATCAAAAACTGTTAAAAGACGAAGATCCTAAGCCTATGGTTAGTGTGCCTAAGCCTAATGTGTCCCACTTGGCTCTCCTGGTCTGGTCGGACAGTGAGGGCCGTCATACCACGCGCCCGAGATGATCACGTAGTCATCCTTCATCCCTTTATTGGATTTGGGAAGGCAGGAGATGAGCCTAACAATGTCAGACCGGGATTTTAAATAATATCCCGCTCCTTGCTGGCTGTGGAACTCATACATATGCACCACGTCGAGCCAAGTGAGCCCCAATCCTAGGTGGCGGTTAAAGTCCTCAATTGCTCCTAGGATCCTAAACATATTAGGCGCGCACTGCCAAGGGGTAATCTTATGGTTTCGAAGGTAGCTAGTGGTGATAGGGCCCATAGGGATCGTCATTCCACCCTCTAGGAAGGCGATGATAGGAATCACGACTTCCCCCGTTTTCTGATCAGTTAATATTTTCTCCGGAGGGCAATACCTTACACCCACGTTTGGAGGTATGCGGTATGTGGCCCTAAACTTCTCCAACTGGGCAGGGCTGTCTACCAAATACTCGAGTTTACCCATCACTCAACGGAAAAATGGAGGTGCGACGTAGCAGTGAGGAAATGGTCGCTTAAAGGGAAAAATGGACAGCCGAAGAGAAAACTGAAGAACTGGGATGATGAAAACTTACAGGAACTGGACTAGAGACCGATCTCTGAACTCGCAGAAGGATTCTTGAGAACTCTAGGAAGGATTGAAATTGGCGATTGGAAGAGCTTGGAGCGTTTGTGTGCTCGTTCTTGTGGAATGATCTGAGAGTTGCAAAGTAAGGAAGAAATGTCTACCTCTGAGATTTTATATGAGGTCAAACGAAGGGGCAGAAGTTATTTTGCCAAAATCCCGAGGAAGAACCCCGTCCATTGGATCAATAGCCCATCGTTGGATGCAAAGGACAAGGCGCCCCCTGTTGTAATTAATGTAGCGCTTCGGGAATACGGAAAACAACGTCAGCAATGATGGAGCGCGTGCATCTATACCTACACACGTGCCAGGTCGAACTTTTGTCTGTTTTCAAGCTTTTACCTCGTGACAAGTCAAAATCCCATTTTTTCTCTTCGGACGCAAGGGAAAAATTAAGATTTTGAGGGGCTATTGTGGGGGGAAAAAAGCCCAGAGCTACTTAATGGGCCCGAGACACCCTGTTAAGGACTATTATACTTCCGAGGAGCAATAGGTAGTTGGGACGGCCCATCTGAAGGCAGGAAGCCCAGAAGTAAAGGGGGAGTACCGTCTGAAGAGGTCACTACTGGTCCGAGGACGTCCTACTCCTCGGCCACAAATAGCCTTGATCAAGCAAACGTGTGGAAGGTCTGAATAATCTTTATAACAATCCCAATGATAATGATAAGCTCTGGGTGGATCCGGAGAGGATCAGAGCTAGAAAATATCTAAAGAAAAAGCTGCTACCACCGTATTTAATGCACTGCAACAACTTTTCTGGCCGCATTTATGTGGAGAAGACCCCTGAATAGTGTAACCTCGGCTACCGCCACTCACAAAGAACTAAAGTAGACACATGACGTGACATGCACTTGAGTAGATACACAGATGAAGAACATGTGGACGATGGAAATGATAGGAGAGGATGCTATATAAAGAGGAAGGGTCTCTGATAATGGGGACGGAGGGGAGAGAGAAAAAGGAAGAGAAAAGCTTTACCGTAACTCTGAATGTTGTAATCACTGTTCACTTAATAAAAAAAATCTCTTCGAACATACATTCATGGAGTCGTTCAAGCATTAGTTCATGTTATCATCACTGCAAGTAACCTAGTCAACCATTGTTTACTTCATAACCAGCCTAGCTCTTTTGCCCACTCTCTACAAATTTATTGTCCTGGGTTCGCTGGGCCTTCAACCCATATCTTTTGGGCTTGGGCTACAAAAACTGACCCTACAGTATATATTAAAAAAAGGAAAATTCTAACGAGTGCCCTTAGGGCATAGGTTAATAATTCATTTTTGGAAAATTTTTTATATCATTTTTATGGAAAATGAAAAAAGCTGTCAAAACATTAATTTTTTTTTTCTTTTTCCATAAAAACTTTCTTCAATTGGATTGTTAACCAATATTCTAAGGAAACTTGTTAGCATGACCTTTAAAAAAAATATAGTTGAATGTCAAAACTTTATGTTTATTGATTACACATTCATAACCAATGCTTAGCGAAGATTTGGAGGTTGAGACAACCAGCTGCGGAGGCAGAGAGGAGACAGACACCAACCACAAATTAATGGGTTCGGTCAGGATGTGTTTGGTTTTTTTGAAGTACAAAGAAACTGGGAAGAAATTGAAGGGTTTGCGATCTCAACTGGTTTCCATCTTTGTAGTTATTCTTGTATCAGATTCGCTGCTAGTTTAGTTTACTTTTACTGTTTTGCACTATTTCATTTGTTTGGATAAAATTCTCATTCATCGTCTTGAAGAAAAAAGAAGAAGAAGAAGAAGCAAAGTTATGCCTCTGAGCGTTGCAGGGCCTCTTCTTGCAGGGGCGGCTTGATGCATTTGAGGTCTTAGACAAAAATTGATTATCTTGTTTCATATATAAAATTACTATTAATCAACATGAACCACATAGATTTTTTTTTTTTTTAAATAGTTTATAAACACAAAAAAATTTGACAAAACTTTTTATATTTATTGATGTGGCAGATTGATAGTAGTCATTAAAAACATAATGTCAGTGGTGTATCTAGTTGAAATTTAGTAAAAGTTTGCTAACTTGATTATTATGAAAAATGTTGTGAATTTTTTTATAAATTGCTTTCTTCCTGTTCTTTTTTCTTTTAGAAATGCAACATTCAGAATATTTTTCATGACAAATCTTAGGTGTTAAGTTGCTTCTTATTTTCTAGTTGAACCTACCACTAAAATTATTTTTTTGCTATCAATAACAACCTTTAACAATTTGTTATTAAGATTTTTTGTAAAAATAATGTGAAAAATGTTGTGAACATAATATTTCTTTCTCTTCTTTATTTCTTTTTCATTTGATAAGAAAAATATTATTTTATTTAATGGTTAATATTTTGGCTTAATTAATACTATTGGTTAAAATTTAGGGGCTGTATTTTCACTTGGGGGCCTTAGGCGGTTGCATCAATGGCTTATACCATTGAGCCGGCCCTGTCTTCTTACGGCAGGATTTGGACAGGTCTTTACGTTGTTACGCGACGCAGTTAAGGATGTGGTAAGCAAAGCCCGTCAGTTCAAACCCATTCTTAAAAGACCCGAATCCATGTTAGGTCGTCTAGCGCCTACGGTCACAGATATAGAACGATTAAACCAACAACTTAATCGCCCAGTAGAGGAAACACAGAGCTTGATAGAAGAAATGACGAAGGGTGGGGAGCTGGTTCCCGAGTGCTTGCAAATCCCACGGTGGAATTTGTATTTAAGATTCAAGTACTCAAGCAAACTTACTAAGTTGGAAGAAGACATTTTGAGGTACTGTCAGGTTGATTTGCAATTACCTGATACAAGGACTGGGTTGGAGACCAGAAAAATTGTGAGTGATATTAGCCAGAGAATGGATTCGATCGCATCCGTGGAGACACCAAAGGTGTCATTCGCGGTTCATGAACCCCCGGATTTCACAGTTGGGTTTGATATGCCAATGAAGGAGTTGAAGACGCTGCTGTTGAAGGAGGAGGTGCAACTACTTCTATTGACTGCTCCTGGAGGATGTGGGAAGACCACATTGGTCCAAATGCTTTGTCAGGATGAGATAATTAAAGGTACTTCCTTGTCTTTTGTGTGTCGGTGTGTAATTTTACTTTCTATTTGGCTATGGTTTTAGGAAATGAGGGAGGTTTGGTCCAGTGCTCAATGGCACTGGACACCGTAGGAATTGTGATCCATGGCACCGTAGACCAGGTTCAGTGCACTGGAAGCACTTGACCTGGATCCTTAAGAAATATATAGTTTGCAGGATTTTATTTCCATTTAACAATAAATATAAAAAAATTTAGATAGTTGTCACATTTCAAAACAATGTTGAAAAGTAGCGTCTCGAGTGTCTAAAACTCGAGTTCCATGATAAAACTCGAGTTATTAAGTCTCGCTTTGTAAGCGGATTGCTCCGGGGCGGAAATAAATTAAAGTAAAAATCGAGTTTTAAAGACTCGAGTTCCGAAAAACACCGCTATAGGGACTAAAAAACGTCACTATAGAGCTATAGGGCTCATTGTACGACACTTAGAAAATTTTTTTCAGGGAAACGTCGCTATAAGGCTTCAAAACGTCACTATAGAGCTTAAAAACGCCACTATAAGGCTTCCTGAACCTAGCTTGGACTTATAAAAAAATTTTTGCAGGAAAACGCCGCTATAGGGCTTTAAAACGTCACTATAGGACTTAAAAACGCCACTATAGGAGCGAGAAAACTAAAAAATAATTTGTATAGAACTCGAGTTTCGAAAACTCGAGATCTTTGTGGCATTTTCAAATGTGGATCTCGAGTTTCTAAAACTCGAGATGTCTAGTTTCCTTTATAGTTTCAAGCGTTGCCTAACTAACCATATACAACTCTTTCTCACAGTTATTCTGCATATTACCCCATAGTTTGCATATTCTTGAAGTTAATTATAGTGGGACAGGTTTCTCTCCAACAAACCTCAATTTTGAAAAATTTTGAAAATTTATCTTAGATCGCACATTCCATTCTTAAATCATCAATCAAATGATTAAATTTTAAATTTTTGTGGTCTAAAATTACGTATAAAGAATAAGTTTATTGATCGAATAGTAAATAATATCCAATGTGAATGAAATTTGACATAATTGTTAAAAAATATAATAAACATACAATTTAAGAGTTAGATTTTCAAAATGCATATCTAATAAAAAAAAATAGTATTAACAGTCACCTTGGGTTGCTTGTTAAGAAACAACTTTATGTCAATGAAGTTAACTTTTGTCAATTCTTTACCAATTTTATAGGGTGTAGAGCTAATAAAGCCAACTTTTTGAGTTTCATTTATCCCTTTAGCACTATTTTCAGTTATTTCATCAATTTATACCAATTTTTATGGGAAATATTTCCCAAAGTCCCATTTAATAAAAAAAATTAGATAAATGAAAAAAAATACATAAAAGAAGCTCCATGGTTTATTTTAATATTTTTTTTCTTTCTATCAAGCTAGCTACACAGCTTATAAAACTAGAAAAAATAACATTAAACTATATAAAAGACAAAAGGTTGCCAAAAAAATTGTTGTTAACGGCATCTTATGGCATCCGTTAACACAATCCTTTTTTTATTAGCAATCCTTTTTTTATTAGGTAGACTCACAATAAATCATCTTTAATAGACACTTAACGTTTAAAAAAAGAAGAAGAAAAATCTGAAACCTTTAAAAGGTCTCTCTCGAAAAAGTAGAAAGCTTGTCCTTTTGCTGCTGCTAGTACGTGGACCCTTCATAGTAAAGTAGTAAACCGTTAGGTAGTAGCAAAAACAAAATACACTGAAATTCTTTGTTGAATCCTAAAATGAAATAATGTACTAAAATAAAAGGCAATTCTATATTTGGCTATCATTGAAAAAGTGAGATTGCATTCACACTCAAGAAATTGAACTACTGTTTGAAGTATGCCATTGCTACTTATCTTCATTCTTTTGTTTGGTCCTTTCAACAGTCATACCAGTGTTTTTGGCATATTTCAGCCTTGGGAATTACTGCCTTAGAAAGTACTAAAAGAAAAGAGATGGTTAAAAAAAAAAAAAAAAAANACCAACTAGCAAACTACCAGTTTCTCAAAAAAAAAAAAAAAAAAAAAATCCAATAAACTACCACTATCAATTTTTTCGTATAAAAAAAAACCTACTATCAAATTTAAATCTAACATTAAAATATTATTAAAATAGGAAAGCTTAAAAAGCTTAAAGCCGTAATACTGTAGCAGCAGTGCTGCAGTGGTGGTACTGTAATACACTTATATAATATTAGCAAAGATAAAAACTAAATATAATAATTAATAAATACATCAATTTATGAGGTTTGTGGTGATACACGAGGGCCGGCGTTTTTTACAAAGTATATACTACTTTACATCTTTACCCAACAGCAAAAGAGAAAGACTTCAATAAAATTCAAACAAAAGAGAGATCATCTCAGTAAAAAAAGAGAAAGCAACACAGTGAGAGAAAGCGAGTCTTTCACTGGTTTAGAGAGATCCGATCGCTGGTCATCAACTGAAGGTAGCAGCAAACGACAACGCCAACAAGGACAGAAGCTTTAGCTGGCATCTGGAGAGTTGTGGAGGATATTATCAGAGATTTGACTGAGCTGAGGAGTGCGGTGGCCGACGAAGGAGAGAGGCCATCTGAGGCGAGGGAGGGTCCGAAAGGAGGCGATTTTTCTTGAGCTTGAGGACCGAATGATGGAGACCTGGTTTGGTTTCTAATTTTGACTCTTTGAGCATCCTAAACGACATTGTATAGGGGAAAATATAGATCGTGACGCCGTTTAAGGCTTTTTTTTTTTTTTTAAGGGTCCGTGAGAACCGCTAAAATCGTTCATGGTTTTCAGAACCGTACGGTCCGACCACAGTTTGCATGAATTCCTGTTTTTTCTCGATGAGCGGTTCTTGAAGCTAAAAAAAACCGAAGCTGAGAGGTTCGAGATTTTTTCGATCGGATCGTACGGTCCGGTCTAAGTTTCAAAACCATGCCATTTAGTGTAACTTGAAAATATTTGGCTTTAATATGTTAAAGTTTTGTTAGTCGAACCTGATATTTTTTCTTGTACACTTCAACAGCGGCTGTGCCATTTAGTGTAACTTGAAAATATTTGGTTTTAATATGATAAAGTTTTGTTAGTCGAACCTGATATTTTTTCTTGTACACTTCAACAGCGGCTGCATGAGAAAGCAGCTCGTGGTGTGTCACCAAATATGGCTCTATCCCTGAATCCCCACCAGTGCAATTTAGATTTTGCCAGGTAGAGCATCGACCTGGTGCTAACGATTTTTCTGCATAACCACCATTGCTAAAGCTCCACGGCTCATTTAGAGTGATCCAATGCTTTACCCGGTCACCAAATTCCTTGAAGAGAAGTTCCGCATAGTCCCGGAAATCATCCCTGAATATTAGATGCTAATATTAGAATAACATAGTGATGAGTTTGAACTTGTCTCTCCACTCTACATCCTATTTTAAAAAATTAAAAATCTCATATATTAGGCTCCATTGATGAACTGGGCCCCATTTATCAAGGGGATTTGAAATCTATAAATAATATATATATATATATAGAGAGAGAGAGAGAGAGAGAGAGAGAGAGGGGTAAAATTTAGAGAAAGTTCAATTAGAATTTGAAATTAGTATCTAATTTTGTATCATGTGTCTAAATTTATGCGGGAACCACACCATAATTATTTACTTAAGTTTGTGCCATGTGTCTACTTAAGTTTTATAATTTTTGTGTCAAGTGAGTTAATGAGTGCAAAATACTAAGAATCTAATATTAATGAACTATAAAATTAAAAAAAAAAAAAATCACATATACTCAATAAAAATCACCACATAACAAAAATCATCACACATTCTATCTTATTAAAAATTAGAATAAAAAAAATGATCATAAGTAGTATTGAATTTAGGTAAAAAAATTTAATATGTGACTATACGTTTACTTTAAAAAAAAAAAAATTTGTCTAATTATTTATATTCTTATAATAAAAATTGTGTTTAATTTTAAATGTATCTATATGTATGCATGCTATTTTTTTTTTAATAATTTGACTAATTATTTATATTTTTATAATAAAAATTGTGTTTAATTTTAAATATATCTATGCATTTGCATAGGTTACATGTTAGTGTTAAAATAATGGATAAATTTAAAATTTTAAGGTTTTTGACACAAACAGTTGGTTAGCACTTAATATTGATGTCCTGATCTTTCTTTTCTATTTTGAAACCTAAAATGAGTCTTTTAACATCATAATTATATATTATAGGGCTAATAATTGGATGGAGAAGAGGGGTAGATTATTTGGTGAATTATTCTTTCTTTTTTTAGGGTAATTTGTTGGTGAATCATTCACTTACATAATTTTTGGACTTAGGAAACCACCATACTCATCATCTAAGGCTTGGGGAAGATCCCAATGGTAGATTGTTACAAAGGGCTTTATACCTGCATTCAGTAATAGAAAAATACAGTGTGAATTATAAGAAGTAAAATAAGTTAGTGATACTTTGGAATTTTAATATTGAATCTTGACCTCTGCTTAGAAGCCTATTGATGAGCTTGTTGTAATACTCGATTCCTTCCCGATTCACACCGCCACTTAGTTTTCCTTCTGAAATTAGTCCCAAAAATGAGATTGTTAGGAACATAATGTGGTCACAAAACAATAGCCAATGCATTCCAACCTAAAATGTGTACTTGATGGTACCCATTTTGATGTCCTTTTCATTGCATGGATCTAACATTTTATTGGTTTATGAAAAGATAATCTTACTTGGTAGTACTCGAGACCATGAGATTGAGAATCTGTAGGCATCTAAATTCATCTTATTCATAATCCGAATATCTTTCTGCAATGTATAATCACAACAGATATAAATTGTTAGAATTCATCCTTTTTGTTCTTTATTCTTCAAAGTAATTAAATTTAAATATGCAGAGAAAACCCATAGTATGAAACAAAAATGCCAAAGAGATGGAGAAGAAAAAAAGGATAATAAAGGCTTTAGTATTTGAGTACAGTAAAGGATTTAGTGTTTCAGTGAAATCAAAAGGAAAAAGTTTGGGATAGCATTCAAAATGCCGTGAGCTAAAATTGTGGGACAAGATAAAAGTTTTTATTAACAAATGTGATGTTAACTTCGTAAAAAACTAAAAAAAGTGGGGTGAATCCCTCAATGTGATGTTATTTTGGACATGTTTTTGTTTTTTTCCTACTCCGGACAAAGCATTTTTGAGGGGTTCCATATACAAAAAACAAATACTTGGAAACCAAACTATATTATTGCACACTTTTGGTGTGATGATTACTCCACAAATATAAGTGCTTAAAGAGTATAGTCGTATGAGGAATAAGGGCCGAAGTTCAAGTCTGTAAGATAAAACTTGGTAATTAGTTGCTAATTAATATGAGTGATTTTCTTTCTTTCCAATTTATATTATGAACACGAAACAACATATTTACCTTGTAGAGATGATATTGATCGACAGCTACATCTGCATTGTTTCCATCCTTTATCCAATCTGCAATTCCATTGCACGTTAATACTGTATTTAGAGAAAACCAAAGGATTTTTTTTCCTTTTACTGTTTAAGAACTAGTAATTAGAGCCATACGAAAAATGGAACTAGTTATGAAAGAAAGGAAGGTTGAGAGGGGGAAATGAAGAAAAATAAGTACCAAAAGATAGGAATGTGAAGTTTTACTTTTTACGTCGTTGTTGTTTTGCTCTCTTTCTTTCTTTTTTTCTTTTTAAAACATCAAATCAGGATAAGTATCCTCAAACACCATCATAGTCTCATAACTAGATTTTATCTGGGTTCACCACTTATGTCGCTTTATTACCAACCACTATTAGCTAAACACCGTTTCTCAAAATATATATATATATATATATTAGCTAAACTCTTAAGTTTTATCGTGAAATTGTTATGAAAATATTGTATTAGTCATAGCTTAATAATCTTCTCATTTTGTATTCCTTTACTTTTATTGATTCAAGATAAAAATTTATAATTCTAAAAGTGTATAGACTATCATGTTACTCAAAAGTTTAAATAACGCGACATTCTATAAATCTTAAAAAAAAAAAAAATTAATAATGAAATGAACGAAATGGAGAGGCCTTGAAATAATTTTTTTTCCAGAATTAAATTTCATCGTAGTATTGCTTAATATTTCATTGGTAATTCATACTATCAAGTTTCATATTGTTGGAGAGAAAAAGAAAAAGAGACCTGGATGTTCATGAGTGTAAGTGTCCCATATACTTGGTCCTTTACCATCTTCTTTTGCTGCACCTTCATACTGGAAAATTGAAAAAAAAAAAAAAAAAAAAAAAAAAAAAAAAAAAAAACACAGGTTTACATAATAATATTGTTCATATGCTTCACATCCCAGGACATTTGAAAAAAAAAATTATGATAAAATTAACATAGAGAAAATTGTGACTTAGTTACCTGATAAGCTGCTGCTGCTGTCCCAAAAATAAAACCTTCAGGAAAACTGGTCCGGTTGAGTGAAGCGGGGTAACGGACAGCAATAACATTAGTCAATAAGCCAAGAAGAACTAGGAGGCCTAATACTAGATAGCTTTGAATTGCCATAATTGATTTTGGAGTTTCTTGTGTGTGTAGTACTAGGTAGAGAATCTGCCGGTTTTTTTTTTTGTTATAGGGGAGCACTACATAATCTTATCTATTTAGAAAAATAAAAATAGAGATGAAAGAAAAAGAAAAAGAAAAAAAAAATGGAAAAGGACAAGCAATATGTTAGTCAAACTATGACAAAACTAGAGATGAAAGAAAAAGAAAAACACATGGAAAAGGATAAGCAATAATGCAATATGTTAGTCAGTCCTTATCTATTTAGAAAATAAAAAAATAGAGATGAAAGAAAAAGAAAAAACATGTGCAATATGTTTTTCATCATAGTTATCCTTCAACCATAGATTTAAAAGCCAAATCGGACTGGCAGGTTCAACCGGTTGAATCAGAACCGGGCATCAATCCGGTTTGGTTATTCATAAAAATTAGAAATTAAAGAAAAATGGGAAATAACCGGTAGTCGTAAGTTCAACCGGAAAAACCGAGAACCAGTATGGGTGAAACAGATTGAAAGATTGAAACCAAACGTTTTGCATCAAAGATCTTCTTCTTCTTCTTTTTTTTCCTTAGATCTGCGTCTTCCAGTGATGACTGAGGGCTGGCATCAAAGCTAGCTTCTTGGAGCGGTCAAAATTCCTAACCTTGCCTGAAAACACAGATCTTCACAAAGAGAGAGGCAAAGAGTAAACAGATATCTTCATTCTTCATAGGCAGATAGAGAGAGAGAGGATGGTTGAAAATCTTTTTTTGGATTTGAGAGAGGACCACAAAACACACGGAAATAAAAATAAAAAATAAAACTGGTCCATTTTCCTTATAAGAGCTTCTTCTTGATTTGTAAGAGAGAGGCTGGTTTGCAGTGTACTGTGCTGTGCTCTACTTGTTCGGTGTCCAAAGTGCACACAATAGTCAATAACACCATGAGGGCCATACACTCTTTTTTGCATTGCTTTTTTGAGAATTAATAACAGCCACAACTTTGAAAGCCTAAAGTTTAACCTTACCTTTGATTTTTTTTTTTCCAACTTTTTTTTTCATTAAGAAAGTTATGATTAAAAAGAAATAGTAGTTTTATTAATTAATTAAGTGAACAATCTTAAAATCTTAACACAGTGGCAATTTTTATATTCTAAATGTAAGATGTAAAAACTCAAATAATTTATCTAAAAATATGTTTAATATTTTTTAACATAATATTATAAGTAGCAAACTTATTAAGT
>NW_027070062.1:0-101919 GCF_002906115.3 Quercus suber
ACATGTATTACAATAAGATGTGGGCGTCACCTCATAAAGCTATTATACAAATAGGCTTTCAACAAATATTGAAGTTGGTCAGAGTATCAAAAGATGCTTATTATATTAATCAAAATCCCATTACCCCAAACTAGTCCATAAAGCAAAAGTAAAAAACACTGAGAACAGTCCCAAGCTTCCAGTTCCATGAAATTTGTTGAAAAACATAAGCTAATTTAAATGACACAAACAAAATAAAGTAGTTTTCCACGTGGATATCGAGTTTCAAAAACTCGCTTTACAAACTCGAGTTTCTAAAACTCGATTTCTATTTAACGTTTTTTATTAGACTCCTTTTAAAACTGAGTTTCAGAAACACGTTTTTGACCACTTAAAACCTAAAATCTGCACTCTCAGACACTTCACACTCTCAAACTCACTCACTCACTCTAAACTTTCAAAATCACTCACTCTCACTCCCAAATCAGCTACCCTGTGCTCTCAGTCTCCACGGGCTCTCTTCTACTTTGTTTATGGTCTTCGTTCTTCATCTCGCTTGCTAGGTAACAATTCTCCGTTCCACTTTTGCTGAATTTATGTTATAGATTTGGGCTTCTTGCATGGTGGGTTACACATTGTTAGAAATCTAAATGTTAGAACTTATTTTGACTGAAGGACTTTTTGCTACTGTTGTTTTTGTTTTTGGGTTGTGGATTTACTTGGGTTTTCAGTTGCTTTTGATACATGCCCACTTGGGTTTTGTTTAAAATTGCTTTATATTTGTAGACATAGGTGTCATTGAAATCAGAATTTCGTTTTTTTTTTTTTTTTGGTGGGATTGAGAATAAATGGATAAAGAAGTTTTCTTTATTTTGTTTGTCATTCAAGAATCAAGATTGTGTTTATGGGCCAAACCATAGGTGAAGAACAACTCTTTATGTAGTCTCACTTTACCTTAAACCCCAATATTCACCGTCAGTGATTCATTTCTTAACTCAATCATCGATCAAATGGGCGTTTAATAATCCACAATTCAGAGACAACAAATTATTGCTATTTACTCGTGCAAACAAAAGGCATAACCAAATTCTAGAGACAAAAACAAAAACAAAACGAATTTTCAACTTGAACTAAGATAAGGAAAAACAAAATATACCCAGAATTGAAATGATACTAAAAATGCTAAAAATACCCAAAAATTTAGAGTCAAAATGAGAAAAAAAATAAAAATAAAAATAAAAGAAGAAAAGAGAGATTCAATATCAAATAAAAATTAATAAGATTGAAAAAAATATTAAGAGTAAAGGGAATTGAAGAAATCTCACAGGTTGATGATAGAGATCCATTTGAGAGTGAAGTAGACAAAATCTGGGTCATCAGGTTTGAAGTCGTTATTGACAAAGCACACGACCCTAGAGAATGAGTCCTTCTCTCTCTTGGGCCATCGGTGGTGGAAGCCAAGCATTGCAGAGATGCATCGTTTAGTATTTTGAAGTAAATGAAGGAACACCCACTAGGTTTTCAATTTGAGAGAGAAGATGCGTGAGAGAAGACACAAGAGATAGAACACTAATTTGTTCGTCAGTGTATTCTTGCTTTTATATATTACCTACTTAACCGGTAGCTAGTTTTTCATTAAAAATAAATAAATGGTCAGATTCAAATGCATAAAATCTATGGTCAAGATTAAATAGGGTACTGTACCCCTCTAAAAAAAGAGGGGGTATGGTAGAATGACCCTTAATATAATAAGGGATTGTATCTAAATTTTATCATTTTAATTTATTATTATAGAAGTAATTGATTAATAGGGTGATTGCATTACATCAAAGTTGTCAAGTGCACCAAAAAAAAAAAAAAAAAAAAACCACCCGTAGGTGATGTTTACAAGTTTACAACATCTTCTACTTGTCTACGAGCTTTAAAGCTTCCCTATAACTATGCTCCATTCTAAATTCTTGAAAAGTTTGGAGAATAGTTATGCATTTCAAAAATACTTAGTACAGTTTAGAATCTTGTGCATATGCAATGACATAATACACACATATCTTATATATGCTTATATAAGTTTCTACCTAATAAATAATGAACTATTCATCGTATTATGTAAGAAGTTAATAAATTTGAATTATATGTAGGTGGATAAACAAATGGTATCGGAAAGCAAAATTCTTCAAACTCACTTTTCTTCTAATTTTAGATATAAAGCCAGATCTATGATTGAGATTTTTTATGATTAATTTATCCTGGATACTCTAATTTGTGTTGAATTAACTCATTTGGCACAAAAATTTTAAAAATTAAATGAGAGCGCGTGACAAGAGTTAGGTTTCAATAATAATAAACATTTTTTTTTTTTTGGCTAAAATGCAAAACTGACCCTCTAACTTTCTTCAGATTTCATTTTAGTCCTCTAACTTTACTTTCGTTCATTTCAGTCCTCTAAGTTTTAGATTTTTTCAATTAAGGCATTTCAGTTAAATTTTTTTGAAAAAAAATCTGGAAAATATTTTTCAATTATTAATTGAATTTTTTTTTTTAACTTAAAAATTTTGAAAAAAATTTATAAAATTGAAAAATTAACCACAACATATAACAAAAGTTGATGAAAAGTCTTAATTGAATAAACTTGAAAGTTAAGGAATGAAATGAACAAAAATAAAGTTAGAGAACTGAAATAAATCTGAAAAAGCTTAGAGGGTCTTTTTTTTTTTTTTTTTTTTTCTTCAGTAGTGTGTTGTAAGATTTAGACTACATCTTGTGTCTAAGTTGGAAGAGTGACTAGCTTGATGCCACTAGGTGGATGTAACAAGACAAACGTGTTTCTCGTGAAGCTACATTATGAACATTGTGACTCAGACATTAAGACTTCTCAAACTTTGGAGAAATAGTTAACAAGAGGAAGCACAATAGCAGTAAACACTTCATATAAGTATCCAGGTGTGTTGTTCAATGGCTCTATGTATATCATAGCCATCTGAAAATTTTGTTTTGTTTGTATGGGTTTATTGGTGGTAGATTCAGTATGTAGCTATTAAGTTTGTTGTTTTGTTAGGTAGAACTATTATTTGGGTTGCTTGGTTCTGACCTTGCAAGCTTAAGTTGTTTATTCATTTTAGTGTCTTTCAAATAAAGTTCTTTATTCATCTATATAAATATATAAAAGTCAAAATCTTGAATTTGCTGAATGGCTGTCCAAAGAAGAACGATGATAAAAGTCATGCTAATTGAGGGCTCTAACATGCATCCATTTAATGAGATTGGATTTGAGTTTAAAGAGGTAGCATTTGATCTAAAACTTCTAACTCATGTTATTTGATTTAGGCTATCTTAATTAAAAATGACAATGGATTCCCTTATTGGTGGCTCTCTTCATAGATTGGATTCCCTCAATTCCATCCTTCATCCCAACTCCCATAACCTTGCTGCCAAACCAAAAATTGGTATCTGAACTAATTGTTCTTGAAACTAAACAGTGGAACCAAGCTCTTTTCCACAACCTCTTTGACCATAAAATAGCCCCTTCCATTCAACAAATTAATATTCCCTTCACTCCAATCGCGAATTCCATTATTTGGGCAAAATGTCCAAGTGGGAATTTTTTTGTTAAGTCGCTTACCTTATTACCAAAATGCCAGATACTCAAATTCTGGTCCCCTTACCGTTGTTGAATGGAAGAAATTATTGGTTCAATGAAAGACATGAATACTACATTTGGAAAATTGCATGGGATGTTCTCCACACTAGAGAATTCCTAGCTCGAAGAATTGTTGGGTTGGATTCATTTTGTCCCTAGTGTCACCATCCTCAAGAATCGGTAGTCCATGATTTGTTTGAGTGCCTTTTACCATTATTGTATGGAGGCATACAAGTATCCCATCAATCTATCTTCCATCCCACCAAAGTTAGCATTTGAATAGGTTAAGTCCATCCTAAATCCTATAAGTCTCCTTATTCTCTACCCATCTTTCTCCCTATTAGCTGCAATAACGTGTGACCGAATTTGGTGGAGCAAAAACAAACTAATTTTTGAAGACCTTTCCAACCCTCCCAAATCGGCTTGCTGCTGATATCAACAGATCCTTCAAATCCCACTTTGAAGCATGACTGCCCATATCCCCTCCCCTGCCTCTCAATGGTGCCCCCACTAACAAGTTGGATCAAATTTAATTTTGATACTACCATTAGACCAAATGCGACATTCATGTCTATTGTTGGCCATGATCCTATTGGTATTATTATCTTAGTTTGTATAGCAGAGGAACTTTCTCAATTCCCTGTTTGGGGCAAAGCCAAAGCTGCCCTCCTTGCCATGTCCACAACAATAAGTCTTGGTTTCAAGTTTGTGATTTTTGAAAGCGATGCTAAGGTTGTCACTGAGTCTATAGTTTGCTCATCTTCTGATCCTCCATAGAAAATCTCTTCTATTATCTATAGTTTGCTCATCTTTTGTTACATAATTCTCTTTTTGTTTTCGATTATCCTGTTGGGCATGTATTTCTCCAAATTGTGGACTCCAACCCATCTTTTCCATCCCTTCGTGGGTCTTTTGTAAAGAAGTTGATGGATCAGCTCTCCCGTTGTTGTCTCTGCCTTTTTTAGGGCCTGGGCCTCCCATTCCTTTATATTAATATATTGTTTTACTTATCAAAAAAATTAAAATTAAAATTAATAATAATATTTCATTTTTCATGAATATGGTGTTGAGTCTATTCCTTTTAACTTTTAGCCTAGACAAATCAAAGGTTGGCATATTGTTTAAAACTTGTGGGAAATAGCAAAATTTCTGAACGTTATGCAGTGTCACTTGTTATTAGTTTCCTCTAATTATTCAACAATTTTTGCCAATAGCCTTGTAACTCAACTAATTAGAAACTTTAGTGTTTCCACATAAATAAGCATGTTATATTGATTTAGTTATTCTATATGTGCTTACAAATTTAAAATTTTATGATATAGTGATTGATGTATATACACATGTTTCATGCCTACTAAAAAATGCAAAAAATATTGGTTTGATAAAATAAAAATGTAAATATCTTTCAATTTTTTTTTTTTTTTTTTTTTTTTACATTCTTGATTGTGCTATTTATTTTTCAAAAATAAAAATGTAAATATCTTTCAATTTTTTTTTTTTTTTTTTTTTTTTACATTCTTGATTGTGCTATTTATTTTTCTTCTTTTGCTAGACTTTCTTTCAATTGTTGTTAAAACAACAAAATTTAATTAAAAATACCATATTTTAAATCAGTTGTTACTTATATAAATTTTAGAATGACATCAAATTTTCATTATACTTAAATAATCAATGCATCACTTAAAATGATTAATATAACAAAATAAATGTATTTATCATATTATTATTTTTTTAAATTTTATTATAATTATTTTTTAGAATCAAACCAGTTTGGCAATTTTATTAACTTGCTGGTAAACAATCCAAAACAAAAGGAAATATATCAAACAGAACACTTTCCATCCAAACTACAATTTTTATATTTGGACCTTCTCACCATTTTGGCTTTATATATATATATATATATATGAGAAAAAGATAAGCGAAGTTTATTAAGGATAAAAACGAACTACAAAACAAAACAAAAAAAACCAAACTCAGGAAAGATATGACTAGAAAACAACATCCACATCGTTGGGTAAATCTTCTACCCACACCTCAAGATCTGTAGATAAAACTGTTTTTTTAGCTAAGCTATGAGCTAATCTATTCCCATCTCGCCTAACATGCTGGTACAAACAACTTCTCATCACTTAGCCAAGTCTTTTAGTCTTATCAATGATATGACCAAACAGTAGAGGGCAAGGACCACTACGCTTCAAGGCCTGAATAACATGAAGACAGTCACCCTTAACAATAATGTTAAATACAGCTCCTTTGCGAAAAGTACAACCCGTCGAGCCGCTAAAGCTTCAGCCATCTCAACTGACTACACCTTGCCCAAATTCTAACATAGCGCTGCAATAACTTGCCTTGAATGATCTCGAAATACAACACCAATACCTGTTGAACCCGATTCTTCAAAATAAGCAGCATCAAAATTTGCTTTGAAGCAGTCCTCAGGCGGAGGAGACCAACGAACCATAGGACGAGGAATAGACGCACCATGCTCTTGAGGATTTACATCCCAGAATTTATCAACCAATCTTTGAACTCTATCACTCAATTCATGAAGCGGCCAAGAAGGTTGATGCTTCCTAACCCGATTACGACAGTTCCATAAACACTATGCCACAATAGCAAACAAAGCTACCCTTTTAGACGACCCAGAACTGAAGAGCTCCTCTAATAATTCAAAGAAAGCTTGACACTTCTTTGAAGCCAAAGAATGAAATTCCAGGAGCGACATCTACACCGACCTCGCTTGATCACAGAGCCATAAATAATGCATAAGTGACTCTGTGTGCTCTCCACAACCGTTACATTCCTCGCCAATAGGGAGATGCTGAGCCTCTAAGTTCTGTTTCGTGGGCAGAGAATCCTTAGCAATGCACCAAATGAAATGTCAAATCTTATTAGGTACCTTCATCTTCCATACCAAACCATTACTCCTCGAAGAAGATGAACTAGGCATAAGAAGAGAATCAGCAAAGACAAGCATACGGTAGGCACTCCTAACACTATAATCCCCATCATTGGTCAAAGGGCAAGTCAGAATATCTTCTGCCCCTCTTCACATACTAGAATCCTTTTCACCAAGTCAGCCTCCCATGGAAGCAAACAACTCGCCAGGCGACTCGGGTCCCAATCTCTTGTATCATGAAAAAACAAATCACATACCCTCTAAATTGAAGAATCAACCCTTGTAGAGATGATCTTGCTATGATTTAGATTAGGCAGCCATCTATGCTGCCAGCCATCAATCAACTTGCCATTTCCGACCCTCCATATAGCCCCCTTTTCAATGACTCCTTGTGCTTGAAGAATACTCTGCCATATATATATAGGCAAAATAAGCACTATTTGCATAGTAGGGAGCAGGGGAAATCAACCCTTGTGGGGAGCAGTAGGAATCATTACTATTTGCATAGTAGCAAGAATCAACTTTTACTATTCATTTGTCATCTAAAAGTAGTCGAAAGTAGAAAAGCAACTTGGCATTATTTGCATAGTGGAGAGCATCCGGAAAGTTCATTTCACATAAATCAAACTTTTGCAATTCATTTCACATCTATCAAAAGTAGCTTAAAGTAGTTCGTCTAACGAGTCTTTCATCAGTAATGGTTTTAGAAATTTTGTCAGCTTATGCCAACATAATTCGTCATCAGCTAAATTAGTGGTGGAAATAGGATCATAGAAATCTAACCTTAAAAAAAAAAGTCTATTAGGATTTAGAAATCTAGATCAAAGCTATATTAGCAATAAGGTTAATAGTAATGCCCACATACAGCTTCTCCATCCCTATCTTAGATGAAATACCAATGGCTCTAAAGAATCCCTAAGTTCATGGTTAACAATATAACCTCCCCAGGTGTTAAGAGCTTTACTTGTTGCTAATGATGGCATGAGGAATAATGGTGCTTGGACAACATTAGGCTAGTCACATGGCTTTATGTTTTCTCAACATATTGATGGTTTCTCATGCTAGATTAGTGATGCTCCTAATGGCTTTTTAAGAGGGACATGTCTAGCTTCCCTATTTGAGTTTGATTGATGAGTAGTGTGAAGGGGTAGTATGTGGAGACACCTTGCTCCATATGATGCCCTAAGGCCATGGTAGAGTAGGGCTATGGTGGCAGTAGGTGGTGTCAACCCTTGAGTGATGTGCATGACATTGGTGGCTTGATGGCTAGTTGCTTATGTGTGGGCTTGGTGGCTTGTGTGCAAGGCTGGGTTGGGTTGCCATGATGATGTGTAATCAGATGCTATGTGCAAGGCATGAGCTAAAGGGTGCTAACCTAGTGCATGGACAGATGCTAGTGGGTTGATGGCAGTTACCTTATGTGTGTGCTGCTACACGTAGGCATGTTGTGTGGGCTGTGTTGATTGACGAGGGATGGCTTAGGCATGGACTAAGCATCCCAAAACGTTTATTTAGATGTTGTGTGGGTTGTTGAGTGGTAAGCAAAAGCCCCATGATCTGCTGAGACATGGGCTGTGTATATGTTGATGTGCAAGAGTAGTTACTAGGCAGTTATCAAGACATTTTCTAGTTTTCCTAATATTTAGACCTGCTGTGTAGGGGTTGAAAATGTGGATAAGGAACCAAGATAATAGCAATTCAAGGTGTCCTAAGTTAGACCATAAGTGGCAGATTGTCCAAGACCCAAACAATTATTAGACAGTAACTGCTATAGCAGTTATTTCTGTGTATATGACCCTAATGTTGTTGGGGGTATCAACAACATTGGGGATATCAACAACATATTAGATAATTGCCTTAAAGAGAATTCTGTATATTTCTCCAAGCTTGTAAGGGTTTCCTTGTACTTGAGATTAAGTAATAAAGGTTGGGGGTTGGTTCTTTGTAAACATAGTATGTGTTGTGTAAGTGTGTGTCCCTAATAATCTGTTCTAGAGGTTCCTGCAGTGTATGTGTGTGGTGTTGGTTGAGACTAAGACAGGGACTTAAAGCCATCACAAGTAGAAAATTTGAGAGAAAAATTGACCATGTGACACCAAGTTAGGATTTGTAACCAAAATTCAAAGCTCTCGTGAAAAACTTGGCCTCAAGTTAGTAGCCTAACCATGTAAGTTACCAAGGAGTAATTATATATTTATATACCTTATCAATGAATCGTTGGTCCAAGAATATCAATTTTGTACATGGCAAGTAGATTATTGGGTTTGACTTATCTCTAGTATTTTTTTAACTGGATACGTTCTTTTATTTTAAATATACAATAGTAAGTGGTAGTGGATTTTAATCTCCACATTTTATTTAGTTAATAGATGCTGTAGCAATTTCTCATTAAAATAAAAGGAGATTCTAGTTAAAAGAGTACTGAAGGTAAGCCAAACCCAAGTATACAAATGTAATAAGTGATTCTTCAACTAGCTTCACTTAGTGTCGTTTGGTTGGGAAGATGGAAAAATGGAAGGATAGAAAATTGTGAGAGGATAGAAAAGATTTAGTTTTCCCTCATTTGTGTTTGATTGGAGAGGTGGAAAAGTGGAGGAATATAAAACTTTTTTGTTTGGTTGAGATAAAAAATAAGATGATGAAAAATAAAGTTGATATAAATTTACCATTATGTCCTTACAAAATATATAAACAAAAAGTAACACATTTATTATTAAAAAAAACTTGTATGCACACTTTAATTATTTATTTATTTATTTATAAAATAAGCTAATGCTAAAAGGATATTAAAAAAAAAAAAAAAAAGATAAAAACAAACAAAAAGAACCAATATATACTGTGCAAAATTTAAACATATACTGTACAAAATTTTATCCAAAAAAAAAAAAAAAAAACCAAACCAACGTGAACGTACCGTGCAAATCAGAAGAAATTTTATCTAGGTAAAAATAAATAAATAAATAAAAGGACAAAAATTAGGTGAGAGAGGTAGGTGAAAGCAATAAAGATTAGGATATATGTGTAATTTATTACCCACATTCTCTTTTCTTTTTAGTTTTCCTCCCAAATTAGGAGGACAAAATTATATGGGCTCGAAGGGATTATTTTCCACACAATTTTCTTTCTCTTATTTTCTTTCCTAAACCAAACAAAAAAAATTTTATTTTCTACCCTATTTTCCTTTGCTTCTTTTCCATTTTCCCTGTTTTCACCGCCTCCAACCAAACGGGCCTAAGGTTATTAAATTCGAAGTTTAGCACTACAGCTTTCATTCAGAATATCATTCAGCAGGAAAAAGCTGATCAATGTCATTTATTTCCCAAAAAGAAAAAGAAAAAAGTAAATAGCTCATTGTGAATAACGCTTGCTTGTCTAGGCCGAAGTTCTAACCAGAGTAAGCTTAGGCTAGCTACCACTGGCTACGGAGAATGCACTCCCACACAGCAGCCAAAGATGAATGTACAGAGAATCAAATTCGAAACTGAATCCTAAATGAAATCCAAAATTATACAGTGCTTAATCAAAATGGAAGCTATTGGGAATGCACATTCAGCATATCAGCAATTGCATATCAGCGTTTCTTGGACTAGGAGCTATCACCCAGCAAACTCCGATACTGAATGGAACTGACGCTAAAACTAGAAGCTAAATTAATTATATGTCCAAGCACCCAAACTATTCTTAGAATGGTACAAATTGCTAGACCTAATGGCGAATTTGAAACTAGACAATATAGCAACAACCTACCATCATACAAGACACAATGTGAAAGAAGTGAAAAACCTAGAATCTAATATTCCATTCTCACAAGAGCATTTGAAGCTTCTGAAGATCCATACTGCATCCAATCCTTAGCACATATAAGGGCTTCCACTGTCTCAGGTCGTAGAGAACTTCGATATCGATCCATCTCCTTGCTTGTCATATCAAATACAGAGTCAGGACCAGTGGTAGATACTGGAATGGACAAAATATCACGAGCCATCTTTGAAAGAGTTGGGTACTTCATCTTGTTTAGCTTCCACCAACCTAATACATCAAAATCCTGCACACGAGGCAACAAAGACTCTTCCAAATACTGATCCAACTCTGATTTCATCTGTTGGCTAGTAGTCTCCATGATGTATACATCAAAATCTGTGAGTCCATTGTCAGACAGGAGAGTTCCACCCTGGGATTCTTCTTGCTTAATGTTGCTTCCAGCATTTCCTTCGTCTGCATAAGTTGGGGTCAGAGGCAAAGGAAGTGTCACATATTCATGAAAGAGCTCATGAATTCCATCATCAACAATCTTGATATATGTGGGGGCATCTTCACCATAGATTTTCGTGAAACTGAACTCAACAAGCTTCATCTTGAAACGGGGATCCATGACTACGGCAATTGCCAAAACCAGGCTGCAATCCTTCCAGTATTTTTCAGTTTTTTCTAGCATTATTCTAGCAACATTGCAGACAAAGGGATCCTCGCTCATAACTGCGCGAACCAGTTCTGTCTGAATCTTCCACACTTCGTGAAAGAATGTAATTGCTGTTGGATTAGTTGTGTATGTAAGGATGCTTGCTGCTTCAAAGAGAAGTTTCAAGTATGTACAGAGGGTCTCAACCTGCTTCCAATCTTCCATAGATGGGGCTTCCTTGTAATCAGGGTCAGAAGTATCCAAACAAGAAAACACTTCCTTTAACTCAGAAGCGGCCACCAGCATTTGATATGTTGTATTCCATTGAGATTGATCATCAAGACATAGGCTCCTTTCACTGGGGACCTGAAGCTGTCTTTTGAGCTCAAAAAACTTTTCCTCATGGGATTCTGATGTCTTCACATACTTTACACTGTCCCGGATTTTCTTGATTATTTCTTCCCCGGATCCTAACACATCTTTTGCCACGCTGCTGAAGGTACGGGCAACGCAATTACCAACCAATAATTGACCATTGAGGATAAGTGGGTTCTTAATTGCGAGAAGAGGCCTAAGAGTCTCAAGAGCAGCTTCACTCAGTGACTGACTAAAAGTGAGAGAAAATAACTTGCTCTCCAAACTCCAATCAGAAAGGCAAGCAGCAACTGCATGACTAAGGGCAGTGTCTGAATCAGGATATGGTTCCATTATGACATTGAGAATCCGCCTGTGTGACTTCCAATCACTATCAATGAAGTGTCCAGTTATGAACACATAACCTACTGTTTGGCTTGAAGTCCATGTATCCAGTGTAAGGCAAACACGTCCAGGCATGCCCTCAATAAACTTCACAAGGCTTTGCTTTTCCATTAAGTAAGTTGCAACACAATCCCCTTGGACAGTATTGAAACTCACCATGTTGAATCGGGGCTGAAGATTCTGAACAAAAGCTAGAAATCCAGGATGTTCAACCATGTGAAGTGGGTAGTCATGCATGATGATCATCCTAGCAATCTCATTGCGGCAACGATCCTGATCAAATGTGATGTAGGGCGAGCTAGGGCTTCTGTAACGTCGTTTTGGCGGATCAGTAGCACTGCCACTTCCCCCCACCCTAGATCGCGGGGTATATGGGCTTTGTTGATTCTGCCCCTGGTTACGTAGAAGCGCTGGGCAGGTCCCCTTGGCAATGTGGCGTTTCAGGTGGCTGGTACCAGCAACTTTAGAACCTGTACTATATGCAAAACTTTGTTTGCATTGCTTACAGCATGCCCGCCTACATCCAGCACTAACATTTTCTATGGTGAAGTGCTCCCATACTATGGACTTCTTTTTCCTCCGCTTGTTAGGCTGTGTTTCTGAATTTGGAAGCTCATTGTTCACTTCTGGGGTGGTTGTTATCATCTTGTTTTCATCTGGGGTTGCCATTGTATGCTCATAATCTGTTTCCATTGTGTGCTCATTTGAGATTACCAAAGCGTGCTCATCTGGGGTCGCCATTGTGTGATCATTTGAGATGACCAACGCGTGCTCATCTGGGTTCGCCATTGTGTGATCATTTGAGATTACCAGTGCATGCTCATCTGGGGCTGGCATTGTGTGATCATTTGAGATTATCATTGCGTGCTCATCTGGGTTTGCCATTGTGTGCTCATTTGAGATTGTCACTGTGTGTTCATTTGACATTTCCACTGTGTGCTCATTTGAGATTGTGTGATCATTTTGGGTTGTCAGTGTTTGCTCATTTGGGGTTGTCAAGGTATGCTCATCTGGGGTTGTCATTGTCTGCTCATCTGGGGTTGCTTTTGTGTGCTCATCTGAAGTTTCCATCTTGTGCTCATCTGGGGTTGATTTTGTGTGCTCATCTGAAGTTTCCATCTTATGCTCATCTGGCGTTGCAATCTTCCCTTCGTCGGTGGTTGCCATTGCAAAAGTGAATTCCTGCTATTAGCAGCACAAACCAAAATTACACAAGCAACGTGGCTATAGAAAGTATATATGTTAAGCATGAAACCAAAGAATTAATGGATAGATAGATAATGCTATTGTATTAAAGAACACAAGGAAGACACTAACACAGAACAAGAGCAATAAATATTTGAGAAACCATCCTAATGAGTATGTTACTATATAGCTCAAAACTAGTAATTAGTAGTTAAGGAGAACATATTAAAACAATACGACTTTAAGTTAATGACAAAATCATCTGAAGAACAGTTGAAAACAAGTACCACAAAGAGATAATTCCCATGTACACAGCCAAGAAAGTGCTTGCATGCAAAGTGGGATCAAGCATAACTTGCCTTCAATCCAAGGTAACACAGAACAACTTAATAGTTTATACATAGGAGCTACACTAGATGGTGAACAGACAAAATTTTCCTTTGAAGATAACTCATTCAAAAAGATGTAAACTAAAGATATCACAAGACAGAGCCAACTTCAGGTTTGACAAACAAACAATCACACGTGTACCATTGCTTATGTTAATTAAAAGGTACAAATACTAATTCATGTCAATAAATGAGAACATGAAACATTTAGTACAGATATCAAAAAATTTAGAAATCGATGCAGAAAATGAAGCATTATATAAAGAAACATCAAAACATAAGCTAATGAGATGACTATGAGGTATACATACTACCAGTCAGCACAAAACAACAATTTTTTATTTTTTATTTTTTGATAGGTAAAAATAACTTTATTAAAGAAAGGCTACTTCATGTACAAAGGACACAAAGAAGCCTAAAGAATAAAAAATTGGATGGTGGTCATCACTCATCCCAGCATCCTAGGCATGGGAGTTGTGAAGCATTGCTCCATCAATCATTTGTACCACCATCAATCATTTGTACCATTCAGATATTGGCAACTAGTTTAATGTACAGGACCTGTACCCCAAATACAAAAATGAAAAAACACCATGAAGAAGGGAAGAAGTGACTTTCTCGCTAGTTGGGCAGGGTGGTTCAAACAGCAATGTTATAGCAAATTTTGGAATGCACAACCACACTTTGTCTCATGTAGTGTGTTCAGGTGGAAAGGAATAGTAGAACATTTGATGGTGTTGAACTCAGCCTAAATAAGTATAACCTTTTGTTCTAAGATTGCTATTTCAATGGAAGGCTAGGCAGATGTCAGTTTGTTCTTTTGCAACGCTTGTGACCTTTTAAGTTTTGACGCTTTTGAGGGGGTACTGTTGTATCTTTTTTGTACTTGAATTGTACCCCTTTTTCATTCTCTTAAAACAAATATGTTTGTCCAAAAATACACATAAGTTAATGAGAACATAAGGGGAAGTACAGATGAACCAGAAGGCATTCGGAAAATTTAATTAAAACAACCTTGATGAGATACAACAACTGAGAACTGTTTAAGTTTCTTTTCTTCTTTCAGCTTACAAAGGAAAATATCATGACTGTCACCAAAGAAATTTGTTCCAAGATTAGTTTCTTCAATATTTCCTAAACGCTTTTTAATTGTCACAAGCCATCTGATGAAGACAGTCCATCTTAGCAATTTTTGCATAATTTAACAAGCATAAACAAATAGAGCTAACTTTGTACCAGTTTATCAGTTCCTGGAAAGTTTCTACATTAGACAACTTATAGTCTTATAGTGATGTTCAGCACTGTAACTGTGTCAATTTTTTGAACAACCAAGTTTTTAACAAACGCAAACACACAAGAACATGGCTACACTTGCGTAAAAAAATATGTAGATATGGACTGGACCCCAAGTGGGTTTTTGTTGGACCCATTATCCCACATGCATGGACGACTTAGACTTGTGCAATATATTGAAAGTTACACGGCTCATATATACCTTCACAATCAATAACAAACTCGTTTCACATACCCAGTATGCTTTACTAAAACCGTTTGGCAAACCAAACCTGTGTTACATATTCTTTCTCAGTTTAAAGCGCCCCAAGTCCAACACAGATTGTGTCCGTGCCACTAACTTCAAAAGCTCAAACAAACGTCCAGCACTATATAATACTATCATGACTTAATAATAATGGGCTGGGCTTGGGCCACATGGGCCCACTCAAAAACCTGAGCAAAGTCAACTTAACCTCCCTAGGGACTCAAGAGTCCTCACACGGTCCACTTGAATCTTGATCATGTCCATCTTTTTAGATCTAATGTAAAATTGGAATCCACATGGGTCAGGGTTAAATGGGTAATTTGCTATAGTGGGCTAAAACTAAAAACAGTACCAACACAAAAACAAAAAACAAAACCAGATCTAGGGTTTGATTTGGGCTTCTTCAAATTCAAGATTTAAAATTAAAAAAAAAAAAAAAAAAATCAGCCCGGATTGAAAAAAAAAAAAAAAAACCCAGTAATCACAATCATGAATCAACAACAACCCGATCATCATCCTAACACCCAACGGAAACCCATTTCTAATATCTGCAACTTTCAAAAATTCACACAATAAATCAACAACCCCAGCTAATCAATCAACGAAAAGACGAAATTGAACTCAAATAACAATAGCATAACAAAGAAGAACAAAAGCAAAAAGCATATCAGACACAATCGCAGAAAATTAGGGTTAGGGTTAGCGTTTTTACCGGAAGAGAGAGAGGAGGAAATCAAGGATCGGAGACGAGAGAGCGTGAGAGCTCGGAGCTCCGAGCTTCAAAGGGCCTCGAGAGATCTAGGGTTTTTGCACAGAGTGAGAGGACAGAGAGAGAGATTGGGCTTGGAAAGAACCCGAGAAGCTAATTGGACCGAAATGAAAGGTAGTGGTTGGGACTGAGTTCGGTTTGGTTTTCGGGGATAAGAATTTGGGGGAAAGATTAAAAATAGGACTCGATTATTTTTTCCTTTTGGGTATTGGACTTTTTGAGAGAGAGAGGTCCAGACCACTTATTATTATGCTCTCTCACACACTCTCACTCACTCATAGTCTTAGTCATAGTCTTTGAGTCTGAGTCTCTATCTCTCTCTCTCTCTCTCTTTTTTCTATAACTATGTAGGCTCGGACCACAAAGCCCAGCCTCTCTTAACCAGTGGTTCGGCTTGGCGTAATAGGCACAATTGGGGAGTGTGTTTTTAACTTGGTCTTTTTGTTTTTGTTTTTGTTTTTGGGGTTTGTACGTGTAGGGCGTGTAGCCCACCGAATATAGTGGACTACTACTACTGCTGCTGCTGCTTCTACTACTATTTATCAATAAAGGGGTCCACATGAAAGAGTGGTTGCTTTATGGGGGAGTGAATTTATTTGTTTATTTTTTTATTATTATTTGTTTTTAATGATAAAAAATAAAAAAAAGCCCAATCATGTGTCCAAGAATCCCTTTTGATCTTTGTAGGACTTTTAGTTTTTAGATGCTACTTGTGAGGCTCAGATTCAATCTGACCCAACTAGGGTTTAGCTTGGGTTGGCAAAGTAAGTAAAGAAAGGCCATCTTGAGTATTGACCCGTGATGATGTGAATTGTGTTAGGTTACTTAGCAATCAGTGGCTATTATTGTCTTTTTAAATGAGAAGAATTTTCAGCCCAAACCAGGTTGGTTGTTGGTTCAAATTTCAAATCCTTGCATTCATTTTTCTGTTTCCTTTTTCAAACAGTACGATGCAGGTTCAAACCTGGTCTCATATTCCAATATATTAGCTTCATTATAATATTTTTCTATCATCGATCCGATATGATTTGAATATATAATTGCTCCATCATAATTGCTTCTTCTTTTTTAACATAGAATCATTACAAAAATAGGATTTTTTTTTTAAGATGAGTTTCGATCTCAATTTCTTCATTTAACAATAACAATTTTTATCAATTGAATTAATTAGAATTACTTCATTATCATAATTGATGGTCAAAATTTTGTAACAACTCATAGCAAAGAATTTCGAATGTTGGTTGTCAATTAGCAATTGTTAAGAGAGAGAGAGAGAGAGAAATTAACTGTTGTTAAGGAAATATAGTGTCAACTCAATACTCAATTGAGTAGTTTCTTCTCAAAAAAAAAAAAAAAAACTCAATACAGGAGTTGGTTTGCTCAGCACAAAGAACAAGTTCAACTAAATCCGAGTAATATGTTTTAGTCATGAAATTAAATATTTAGAAAAAAAATTGCAATAGTTTGAAAATTCCAATCTTTTGCTAAATTGAATATTACTCCTAAATAATTTGGACTAAACTTTCAAATTTCAATACATTATTAATTTAGTAATATATTATTCATTTTAGTGAAAGTTGACATTTATTTATTTTATTTAAGATATGATAAGAATTAAACTATAGTATTTGTTCCATGATAATTGCTCTTTATTATCAAGCCAAGACATCAATTAAAATTTTTAAGTAAACGGAACTTGAACCCTAAATATTATCCAACAACAAATTAAATTAATTGTAACTCACAAAGTTGAAAACTAGTTGAAGGTGAAGTTAAGTTCTCTAGAAGACTAGGATGCACAACAATAAATTTAAAGTCAAGAATTCAAAAAACCACTATAGTCAAGAGCATTTTCTAACACAATAATACATCATGCCATTGGGCGGTGGTGAGTACAGAGTAGTAGTGACTTGTGGGGTGGTTCATCCATCAAGTATTGGAGCTATTAGGTATTCCAGCTACAATAAGAAGCCCACACGTAAGATCCAAAAACTATGGCCCATTGTCAAATTGATATACGAGCCGAATGATAGTGAAATTACACTGAAATAAACTGGTGTGAGCAAATTCGAGTACACTTATTTTTCCCTCCAATTTTCTAGCCCAATGGCTGCCCTACTTGACTATTTCAAGAGGTACAGTCTTTTATGTTGTTGCTACTTGCTAGCATGTATAACTGGAAAGTTGAGATGGGGGACAAATTGGGCTAGGTTTTAGGGTGGGGAGCCAATGACGTGGACTTGAGTCTAGGGTTTTTGTTTGATTTTTTAAAAGGAATAATTTTGGACATATTAGTCGACAGTCGTACACTTAATTTCACAACTTGCCAACATGTGCAACTGTGATTTATTAGTATTTTTCTACTTACTATTAACTTGTACGACTTATCACTTTTCTTTGATTACTCACAATCGCACAAGTCAATAAGTTATAAAATTAGGTGTGATATATCTATAGTATTATTGTTTTAATATTAACTACTTTTAAACTGGTCGCTTGTGTGATATTTGATTTGATAATTGGTAGTGAAAAAAAATGTAATTAAGTAATCTTGAAAAATGGAGGGGTGATAAGTGAAAATTGTAATTTGATTAAGGTAAACCAATCGCAATTCCATTGTAATTTGTAATTAATCAATGATCTTCTATCATTTACCTTACCGTTCATTTTCAGTAGCATCTTTAAATTGTGGCTCAATAGTTTAGGTAGCAAAAAAAAAAAAAAAATTTAATTTTAATTTTTTTTCAATGTTTTTATAAATTTGATAGTTTCTTAAGTAGTTGTTTGTTTCTATCTTTTAATGCAGAATACTGAGCTTCAAAGAAAGAAAAAGAAAAAGAAAAAAAAGCTGACAAGTCATGTTTGTCATCCCCAGTGATTTAGCAAAAAGAACTATAGAGTTTGACGATTTGTTGTTGCTTCCATCTTAATACCTTTTTGTTGGCATGAATTTCATCCTTTGACTAAATCCTATGGTAGACTTAAGTCATTAGATTCCAGGATCATAAGATCCTTTCATAATTATGAAAGGCATATGTAACATACATACATATATTTTAGGCTAAAATTTAATTTAGTCCATTCACTTTTATTTCAATTGTCAAAATAGTTCTTTTCAAAAAAAAAAAAAATTGTCAAAATAGTTCCTAAAATATAATTTTTCAATTTTGTCTCTCACTTTGTAAAAATAAATCAATATAATCATTATATCCAAATCTATTAGCAAATGACGCCATTCAATCATCTTTTTTTAATAATTAAAAATTCAATTGAAAACATTCTTGACATATTTCTTGTAAATGATCTTATTGCTTGATAAGTATTATTTAAAAATAAACAAATAAACACGAACTATATAATTCATGTCAACTTGTCATGTTAATAGTATTCGTTCCCAAATTATTGTTTCGGTCTCTTTTTTTGGGCCACACCCGGTGGACCTTATATATGGACAAGAGACTACATGGTTTTGGGCTTCCAAATGCCAATGGTTTTAATGGTTAAAACTATAAAATGATGGGCCTTCAAGCCCAATATTGATAAACAAACGATGTCGTGCAAGAGGCTACCAACTCAAGTGGGACCTTGAGCCTAACTCATTTGGTAAGTAGTAATAAATTACTCAGCTGAGGTTAACCTTGAGCTTTTATTGAATAATCCAGCCCACCACTAAACCAGTCATCCATGATCCATGTATGTTATGTGCCCTTATAGTACGTCCATGGGATTTTGTGTTAAGACTTAAGAGAGAAGTTGTTTAGTAGGAGAGGAAGAAGAAACTTGGAGAATAAGGTTAAGGGGTGTGATGAGGAACCCATGTTTCAACCAAACTTGCAACTCAAACTCATGTTTCTTTAAAGGCATGTTTTATGGATTAGAAGTTAGAACCCATGGTTTCAACGAATGATGCATGCTTTATGATGTTTAACGGGTAAGTTTTCTTACTTTCAGCCCAAATTTTGGTCATTATTCACAGCACCACTTTTATCTCCTTAAAAGCATGTCACATTAATTGCATGAGTATCTCCAACAACCTACTTAAAATTTTAACCACATTTTAGCTTTAAAAAAAAAAAAAAAACACTTTTTATATTGTAGTTAGCTTACTTTTTCAAATACATGGATGGTTCAACTCTTTAGTTTGGATTGGTTGGAATTTGGATCAAAGCTTGGGCAACACCTCTTTTGATTGGATTAGATGGGTAGCTTGGGTAGAATCTCTTTGATATTTGTATGAGAAGTATTATGTCCACAAAAATCACAATATTTTCACAACAAATTATAAGTGGTAAGTTGTTATTAATTCTTATTTGAACCTATCATTGAAATCACTTTTTTTGTCCACCAATAACAACTAATAACAACTTACCACTTATAATTGTTATGAAAATATTGTGAACATAACATTTTTCTATTTGTATAGAGTAATGATGTATTCTTGATGATTTGGGTATGTAATAGATCGACGGCTAGTTTGGGTATGTAATGGATCGAAGGCTAGTTTTGAGTCAAGTTTATGCTAGGAAAGTCATAGACTAGACTTGAGGTTTTAGAGAGGTTAGAGTAACATGGTCCTTACTAAAAATGCATATGATCAGTAGTCACCTAATGGCTCTTTTCTAAAAGCTCTTACAAATATTTCTTTGTATGTTTTGCAAATGAAGAGGTCTTCTCTATTTATACAAAGATGTTAGCCTAGGTTAGAGAGTTGGAATTGGTTTGGGATTCTCCAAGACATAAATTTTTGGAGTAGTAACTCGAAAGAGTCGTAAGTTGTAACTATGCCCTATAAATTGAGAAAAGAAAATAATAATAATAAAAAGTTAGAGAGTTGGAATTGGTTTGGGATTCTCCAAGACATAAATTTTTGGAGTAGTAACTTAAAATAGTCTTAAGACGTAACTATACCCTATAAATTGAAAAAAAAAAAAAAAAAAAAAAAAAAGAAAAGAAAAGAACGGTTGAATTTTAGGGGAACCTGAAGTCAAGTGTCGAATAGACACTTCGACTCAAGTTCCATATTTTGTGCCCTATTTCTAATTTTTATGACTGTTGACCCTTTTTTTTTTTTTTAGTCATTTTTAAGAGTTCCATCTAACTTTGGGACTTACTATTTTTTAGTTTCCTATGAGTTTGTATCCACTAGGTAAAGTTTATTAACTTCAAACACTTTTAATTAATTAGAATGATTAAATAGTTAATTAAATCCATTAAACTTCCTAACAGATTTGACTCTTGGAATTAATTAGATGCATGCATCTTCACCATTATTTTTTACATGCCTAAATACAACTATGACACATAATTAATTAATCATAGTTGCATCTTAATTGCATGTGTTCAGCTCTAAATATTAGAAAGTACATTAACCGTTGAATCTTAATTAAGGGAAAAGCGCTAGCCACATCTGTGTTATACTTTAAAATAACTAATCATAATTAATTGAGGTTTCTTGAAGTTATTAATAAAACCCAGATCTATCCAGTAAATGTCTGATGTAGGACTAATCACATATCCACAAATATCACACAATCAATCAAATTGGGGTATCACATATTAAACGGTCAAAATTATAAATTTTTTGTTATGCTATGAAACTATAACGCTGTCAATGATGCGTTAAATGGAGGTTGTAAAATGGGACGTCCACACCACCCTATTTAGCAAAGCCCTTTACTCTTGTAGTTAAGGCTAAACTACCTCCTTATAATCAAACAATACTAGTAAGGAAAAAACCACAACCAACCCATGCATCCCTGCAAACTCACTCTCTTAGATGTAAAAGTTGCTCTTATATATACCCCGACTTGAGAATCACCAAAAATTGGGCTACAACAATAAGAGTAATGCTACATCCATAATATTTTCACAATAATTTTATAACAAATCTTTTGTGGTAAGATAAAACTGATTCTAATTTGGGTTCAATACTAACATAACTTTTTTATCCACCGATAACATCTTATTGCATCAGATTTACCATGAAAATGTTGAGGACATAACATTACTCCAAAATAATTCTAGCCCCAAAACATAATCCTTAACCCCTTAAATAATAAAAAATGGCTTAAATAACAACAAAATAAAAATTAGCACAAATAACAACAAAATACCTCAAACAGAAACAAGACTAGACAAAACAAGAAGTAAACAAATTATTCAATAATAGCCTATTCAAAACAAAAATAAATAAAAATCTTTAATCATTCAAATTTGTAACTCGTTTAACCCATTACATAAAAATAATTTTTAATTTTATTTTTCCTTAAAAAACAGTATCAAGAGAAATATTGTAGTAATGAGATCTCATGATAACTCATTAGCAATGCCGGTAGTTTTGTTCTCTTTGGCTTTATAATCGCAACAATTTTGCTATTCTTAACAACTCGGCTCGCAGTTGTAGCAAATATCATTTGTTTATCTCTCTATTTTTCTCTTTCCTATTATTTTTCCAGACTATTTCTCTCTTTATTAGTCTCATATCTACATTCTTTGTTATCACTTTCTCTCTTATCAGTCATTTTTTTTCCTTTTTCTCTTTGTTAGTATTGAGAAATTATAATACTTCATATATATATATGCATTTTTTTTTTTGGTGAAGTTGATATATTAAATTATTTTTTAATCAAATTTTGTATAATTTAAGTTTTTTAGTGACCATCCTAAAAACAATTCTTAGAGCCACCACTAGTAAGGCTAACCCTTGACCATGACAAAAAGGGCAGGAGGCTGAAGTAAAAGTTAACACTTTCTTAACCTTAAGAATCAATATCCACTTAGTGCGTTTGTATTATAATTTTGCTGATTTGTTAAAAGTATGGAAAAGTACATTTGTAGATAGCTTTTTCACCACCACTCTCCTTCAAAAAATTAACCACTTTTTTTACTTTCATCATTGACATAAAATCATCTCAATTAACTCTTTAAATCCAATGTTGACCCTTTTTTTTTTTTTTAGTCATTTTTAAGAGTTCCATCTAACTTTGGGACTTACTATTTTTTAGTTTCCTATGAGTTTGTATCCACTAGGTAAAGTTTATTAACTTCAAACACTTTTAATTAATTAGAATGATTAAATAGTTAATTAAATCCATTAAACTTCCTAACAGATTTGACTCTTGGAATTAATTAGATGCATGCATCTTCACCATTATTTTTTACATGCCTAAATACAACTATGACACATAATTAATTAATCATAGTTGCATCTTAATTGCATGTGTTCAGCTCTAAATATTAGAAAGTACATTAACCGTTGAATCTTAATTAAGGGAAAAGCGCTAGCCACATCTGTGTTATACTTTAAAATAACTAATCATAATTAATTGAGGTTTCTTGAAGTTATTAATAAAACCCAGATCTATCCAGTAAATGTCTGATGTAGGACTAATCACATATCCACAAATATCACACAATCAATCAAATTGGGGTATCACATATTAAACGGTCAAAATTATAAATTTTTTGTTATGCTATGAAACTATAACGCTGTCAATGATGCGTTAAATGGAGGTTGTAAAATGGGACGTCCACACCACCCTATTTAGCAAAGCCCTTTACTCTTGTAGTTAAGGCTAAACTACCTCCTTATAATCAAACAATACTAGTAAGGAAAAAACCACAACCAACCCATGCATCCCTGCAAACTCACTCTCTTAGATGTAAAAGTTGCTCTTATATATACCCCGACTTGAGAATCACCAAAAATTGGGCTACAACAATAAGAGTAATGCTACATCCATAATATTTTCACAATAATTTTATAACAAATCTTTTGTGGTAAGATAAAACTGATTCTAATTTGGGTTCAATACTAACATAACTTTTTTATCCACCGATAACATCTTATTGCATCAGATTTACCATGAAAATGTTGAGGACATAACATTACTACAAAATAATTCTAGCCCCAAAACATAATCCTTAACCCCTTAAATAATAAAAAATGGCTTAAATAACAACAAAATAAAAATTAGCACAAATAACAACAAAATACCTCAAACAGAAACAAGACTAGACAAAACAAGAAGTAAACAAATTATTCAATAATAGCCTATTCAAAACAAAAATAAATAAAAATCTTTAATCATTCAAATTTGTAACTCGTTTAACCCATTACATAAAAATAATTTTTAATTTTATTTTTCCTTAAAAAACAGTATCAAGAGAAATATTGTAGTAATGAGATCTCATGATAACTCATTAGCAATGCCGGTAGTTTTGTTCTCTTTGGCTTTATAATCGCAACAATTTTGCTATTCTTAACAACTCGGCTCGCAGTTGTAGCAAATATCATTTGTTTATCTCTCTATTTTTCTCTTTCCTATTATTTTTCCAGACTATTTCTCTCTTTATTAGTCTCATATCTACATTCTTTGTTATCACTTTCTCTCTTATCAGTCATTTTTTTTCCTTTTTCTCTTTGTTAGTATTGAGAAATTATAATACTTCATATATATATATGCATTTTTTTTTTTGGTGAAGTTGATATATTAAATTATTTTTTAATCAAATTTTGTATAATTTAAGTTTTTTAGTGACCATCCTAAAAACAATTCTTAGAGCCACCACTAGTAAGGCTAACCCTTGACCATGACAAAAAGGGCAGGAGGCTGAAGTAAAAGTTAACACTTTCTTAACCTTAAGAATCAATATCCACTTAGTGCGTTTGTATTATAATTTTGCTGATTTGTTAAAAGTATGGAAAAGTACATTTGTAGATAGCTTTTTCACCACCACTCTCCTTCAAAAAATTAACCACTTTTTTTACTTTCATCATTGACATAAAATCATCTCAATTAACTCTTTAAATCCACTTGACACCCATTAATTTGGCAAAGATTATATAAATTTATGCTTCATGTTCATCGAAGAGGTAAGGAAGTGTTCAATAACATTGTTTGTTCTCCTTCATTAGGAGAACTAAGATTTAAATTCCTTCTTTCCAACTATATTATTGAGGAAGAGAAAAAAAGGGCATGGAAGTGATGACTTAGCTTTACTAGCTAGCTAACATGTCTCACCCAAAGTTATGTTATCCCTAATTGGATTTATTTCCCTCTCATTTTATCATTGATCTTGATTTATTAGGTTTAATTCAACCTCGCCGAATCTCACTTATTTTGCCTTTATTCACTTTCTTTCAACAGTAATAAGATTGCCTTTTAATTCCTCAATTGATTTACTTTTGTTTTGTTGTAACAACCTATATTGATTTTATTGTTGTTATCATGATCTCTCAAAGGAAGTTAACTCTACGGCTAGATTTTTTACTTGAGTTTGTTGGATATATTAATTTGGGCCTTGATGAAAGAAAGCCAACTAATATATGTTCATAGCTTTTTTAATTTTTCATAAAAAAAATTTCTGAAATGAATGATAAATATATGTTCTAAGGGCATACATTAACTAAATCTATATACACACGCTTAGCTACAACAGTGAATTACAGCCGGGGTTTAAGTGTGAAGGCATTTGTCCCAATTATTTTGTGCTGGTCCTGGTTTACATCAATTATATCTTTGAAATTTGATATAAAAAAATATAGTATATAGTACATATATATGTACGTAGCTTCGACCAAATTAAGTGTCTTGTACTGGTTATCAAAATAAAAAACAAAAGTGTCAAGTACTGTCCTACACTTCTACTTAGTTATTATCATGCTTATGCCAGTAGGGAATTACTAATGTTGTTTTTAGCAACAATTTTTAGTATTTAAATAATATTATACATATTTTCACATACTTTTTCATTTATACTTATTTTTAAAAAATACAAATTGCATTATTAAAATAATATTACCAAATGGCGCCTACCTTTTTGCACCATATGTTAAATTAAACAGATGCTCGTCGCAATCTCCAGTTTGAAAACTTTGAATTGAATGGAATTCAGTTTTAGTTGATGCAGATATAATACGCAGTCATTTCTCATTTCTCCTTCGCAGCTTTTGCAAAAACCAGTGTTAATTTAAAAGCTTTCTCTAATAATCTTTGAATATATATATATAGGTGCGACTTCCTTAATACAGTAGTCAACTCTTGATTAATCAAACATGCACGTCCCATGTATCAATGAACATATATAAATTTATACTGGTACTTTCTTCTTAATTGTTTGTAAATAGGAAGACAAACACAAGTCTACCCTCATCAATGTTCATGGCTTAAAATAATCCTATACTAGGCTGTAAATAGATTAAAAAAATGTAGAAACTTGAACGAAAAGAAAAAAGAAAAGAAAAAGGTAGAAAGTGAAGGAGCATTGTAGGGTGGTACTAATTGGGAATGGGAAAGACAATGTTCTGGGTTCAATCAAATCGACAAACGCCGTCCCGTCGTGTCGGGCATGTGTGTTTGTAGTTGTACACAGTAGTAGATAGAGTCAGTGATATACTGACAAAAGAGTACATACATTTCCATGCATTTGTCCCTACCTTCCTACACGTGCAAACTGTTCCAGACTGGAATGGTTTGCTTTTTCCGCACTAGTTTTGTTCAATTGTTCATATTCTTGTCAGAAGGACAATCGAAAATTTTGAAACTCTATCAAGGTATATAATATTATACTCTCATTTTCTTAATTTCATCAATACCATTAAAAAAGCGTGAAAGATTGTATGAGAAATAAGCCTTTGAATTGGGTACACGATAAGAGACTAATATATATAAAGGGTTTGATTAATCTATTTTAGGACACTTTTTATAAAAAAAATTAAAAAATGATCAAAAAAATTTATTCACTTTTTTGTTTTTTCTTTGAAAAGTTTCTTAAAAAGTCAGTCATTTTTTTGGGTTAATATATGTTCTTAAGATATATATTAATTAAACTCATATATAAATAATAATGGAACAAAATTTAGTTCTAAACTAACCTAGAACTATTTTTTGGGTGAGGCTTAGGTCCAGTGTATGTAGTGCACAGAATCCGTTAAAATGGTAACATGTGTTTAAAAGTGGACACGTATTATAATCTCAACGGATTCGATGCAACTGAACATTGAACTCAAACCTCACCCTTATTTAGTTAAATAAGTAATATGACTCATTAAAAGAGTTATATGACTAAAATTATACATGAATTGTATTGTCAATCACCATATAGTAGGTTAGAGGAAAATAACTATAAACTGATTAGGAGCTAAACTTTTTTCTAACTAAAGAAGGAGAAAAACGCTATCGTGTTCAATTTTCGGGAATGAATTAAAATTGATAGAAGTGTTACTTTTGCATTTTTATTATTATTATAAAGAGATTACCTTTGCATTTCTATTGATTTTGATTAACTACCTTTGATTTTATTTATTTATTTAAGTGTATACATGATGAATGTATCAATTGTCACAATAATGTTAAAGACATAAAATTATTCACAACTTGTTAAGTTAGATTCACAATATATTAATACAAATTTTACTGTGTATCAATCATGGCAGCCAACGGGTCAAATCAATAATTGTAAAAAATTTGTGAAGTTTTTTTGATATGTCGTTGAAATAGAGACTAAACTCATTGCTATAATTTATAAATTCTTAAAACCATTTTCAGAAAAAGTTTTAGTTTTTCATTTTAACAGAATTAGTGATAGTTCCCCTTCTTGGTCGGAAATTCATTTTTGTCTTGCAAGTATTCAAGTAATTCATATAAGTTTCATTAATATTTCCTAAAGGTTGGAATTTAAATAATCTTCTTCTTGTCAAAGATCATATGAAGCGGAATTTACAAAACTTATTTCCTAAACCTCACATTGCAGGTTATGCAAGACCAATAAGAGTAGTTTACAATGCAAGGTGAAGAATATCAATAATCTCCCACCAAATTTAAAATGATAACAATTTCAATTAATACAAATATTTTATGGGCTGTTTGGATTAAGCGAAGAGAGCGAGAGTAGATTAGAATTGACTGAAAATTAGCTTCCTCTCAATCCAGATGGACCAATAGTGATGTATCAAGAGACTTACACAAAAGTCTATATTCATCATTCATTCAAGGTTGAGTAATTAGAAGGAACTAATTAGAGCATCTCCAGCAGATTCTCTAAATTTTTGTACTGTTTGAAGAATGAACAGTAACTTTTACCTTTAACTACCCACTTTTTCAAATATACTTTCCAACAGATTCTCTATCCCATTCTTTATCTCATTTAAATATTATTTCTTTATTAATTCTTTATTTTTTTTTTTAACAACTACACATCTTCCAACATTTTTTTTATTCAATACCTGATTATTATAATAGAAAAAAATATTTGAAGGATGAATAGTAAAAGCTACAGTGTTCTCTACTTATAAAGAAGCACTGTAGCAACTCTACTCTAAAAAATAGAGATAGAGAAGTTGTTGGAGTGGGTTTTGGAGGGATTGATACTCTAAATTTGGCTTTAAAGAAGCCATTGGAGATGCTCTAACTCTTGTAATGTAGCCTCCAAAATATTCCAACAATGACTAGGAAAACAAAACATCGTCAAAATCCAAAACTTTCAAAATCCTCCTCATCCATTATTGTAATTAATTAAAAAAAAAAAAAAAAGATCAAACGAAAGTTTCTACCTGCCTGCGCCCTAATTCCACCGTCAACTAAATTTTCATTTATACTTGATCATCTAACGTGTGGTGTGGTCCATAATTGAGACGTGATTTGACAAAATAGTTAGACCAATTGAAGTTTGATTTGACAAAATTAAAAAAGATTTGAAAGAAAACGAATTCGGTAGGTGAAGAAAATGAAGCATGAATAGGAAACTTAATAGGTGATTTGTTGTTTTAAAGAAGAAAATCATGCCTGTAGACCAGTTTTTTTTTGTAGTGTAATGATGTATAAGCGATAAGATCCGTACACTTTATGTGTTGGTGAATTTTTATAATAAAATATAGGCTAAAATGCGAAACTAACCCTCTAAATTTCTTTAGATTTCTTTTTAGTTTTCTAACTTTACTTTCATTCATTTTAGTTTTTTAAATTTCAAATTTATTTAGTTAAGACTTTTTTTTGTCAACTTTTATTAAAAAGTTTTGAAAAAAAAAAAAAACTGAAAAATATTTTTCAATCCTTAGTTGAATTTTTTTAATTAAAAAATTTTGAAGAAAAATTTAAAAAATTGAAAAATTAACCACAATATATAATAAAAGATGATAGAAAAGCTTTAATTGAATAAATTTGAAAATTAGAGGACTAAAATGAATAAAATCAAAGTTAGAAGACTGAAATGAAATCTAAAGAAACTTATAGAGTCATGTAAGGACCCATTTGGATTCCTAGCCCAAAGGTATGAACGAACTCCGGCCCAAAAAGCCCAAAACAATGAATTTGTAGAGAAATGGGTTAGAAAATTGGGTTTTAGTTAATCAAACAACAAATTGAATAGATTGATGGTGAAAGACTGAAGATGGACGATTATAGAATGAGTAATAAACGTCATCGACAATATTTGAGAAGACTGGTTCTTATATATTGATCTTAAATAGAGTTACAAGTTTGAATCTAGATGGGTACAGTATTTTTCCCTTACTTTTCAAATCCCCTTTTTCTCGCTACCTCCCTTTCCTTTTATACTCCTTCTCCTTTTCGTCTCTATCTTCCACATGCATGTCAGATGGTTGATCTTGATACTTGTCTCATTAGCACCTCCCGTAAGTCTTCATGTAGTAGCTGTAAGGCTGAAATCCACTGTTTAGGTATCATCTCCACATTAATGCAGCCAGGGAGTTAGCTGCAGCGCATTTAATGCGAAGGTAGCAGCTTTTTCCTTGGATATTTTAGGATCCTTCCATGCTTTGAGCTTTCATAGTGCTTATCTGTAGCAATTAAGTATTTCTGTGATGTTTCTTCAGATAGCAGACCATCTCTACGGATCACGGCCTCGGTCAGCCGAGGTGGCACTTATTCTCGGCACAACCCTTTAAGTCGTTTATGATCTAAATTCACTTTTTTGTTCGTTAATATGGTTCCTTTTGACAACGTTTACCTCTTTCTCAGACACTTTTAGTCCTCGGCTTAGGCCTTAGGTCCATTATAAAAAATGTGTAATGAACCTTCAAGCCTAATACCGCTACAAGTCAGTTTTGCATTTTAGCCAAAAATATAAATAAATGTATAAATATACAATAAATTTGTTGTTACAACAAATTTATTATAAAAATTTAATACCCATTAACTCATATATATACAACAAATTTATTATAAAAATTTAATACCCATTAACTCATATATATATATATATATATTAATGAGAATGAACTCATATGTTTTCTTCATATAAAAAGGGAGTCTTACACTCTTACCGCTATTGAGACAGTATCTAGAATGCCTTATAAGTGTATATACTATATACACAACAATATATGACAAGGTACTCGTATGATAAAATTTTCACAACATTTATTTATTTATTTTTTGTTAACAACTAGAATATATATAGCTTTGAAGATAAAATTTATTTTAAAATAAATAAATAAAAACTAAAGAAATGAGTGGACGGTGGTCCACCTACACTTTGTTAATTTTTTTTCCTTTTTCTTTTGTTGCAGTTGTTGATTTTGATAAACAATTTCTTCTAAGTAATGCTAATAAGAGCATCAACATTGGCATTTAACACAATAAAATAATATATCTATTACAATAAACAACAACAACCACCATTAACATAATAAAATATTATTATTTTTACCATCTTCGCTATAGTGCACAGCCAAAGATGGCTGTGCATTGTAGCTCAACAGCCAAAAAAATAAGAAGGTTTTGCTCCATTGATGCAGTCCACTTGTGCTATATTTTAATGGTAAATTTAGCATTTTAGCAAAATGCCTATACCAATACTAACGCTCTAACACAATAATTTCACAACATTCCTAAATTAGCATAGAATTAAATTAGAGATTGGGGTGGGCTCATGTTTGAGTTGACAATTGACATGTTAATCTAGGAATATTGTGATATTTTGTGCATTCAACTCCTTTAATATCTTTTTTTGTCCATAACATTATTTATTTATAAATTTTTATCTATTGGCTAATATTTGGGGGTCTAATTAATACTCTTATAGGTATAGAAATATCTCTATTAGTTAAAATTTGAGGGCTTTATGTGACTGCCTAATTGGTCTAGTGGTAAGGCTCACCTTGCTTATGATTAGTCCATAACAAAAATGTTGTCACTTACAGGACCATATGAAAGTAATGTTAAACAAATAAAACTTATCACCTTAACAAATTATTGATTTGAAGTAGAATTAATATTTAAGATAAAAATGAGTTACAACTAAATACATGAATCAAACTTAATTAAACTTGATCACAGTTACAAGAAAAGCACTCACAAGCATATAAATTCTTCGTTAATCCCTAAGAACTAGAAGATCTCCTAAGAAATTACAAATGATTTCAGAAATGATCTCAATAAGTTTTCTAGTGTGTTTACACTATCTATCATGTAGAATGAGCATCTATTTATAGTTGAGACCTCAGCATTTATGGCTAGTTGCACTTTCCATATGTTGCTCTCTCATTGGCTTAAATGACACTTGTCAAATTATTAATTAGTGCCAATAAATTCTTGGAACTGCTTCAAGGTGATTGTCCAGTTTGTAGATATGATTATGAATAGAACTAGATCAAAACATTCAACTGTTTTGACTGACAGAATTTGCCGAAATGTTAACCACAAATTGACTATGTCAAAGCTAATGGAGAGGACTAGTAGCAGTGAAGTTAAAAAGTTATATAACTATTTTAGTTCCACCAAAACATAAAAATAACCACACAGCAATGGAGTTAAAACTATTTTTTTTAGCTTCATTGCTACAATGTACATCTATTTATGGATGTGCATTGTAGCTTAAAGCTAAAAAAAAATTAATTTTTTATTCCTTGTCCGGTTGTGTGTATGGTTGTGATGATTATGTGTAGTAAATATATTATTTTATTGTAGTAGATATCTTATTTTATTGTGTTGAAAGCTAAAATAGATTCACTGTTGCAGTATGTGTGTAGGGAAAATAGATAAAGTAACTTTTTGTGATGCCAAATAGCTAAATTTTTAGCTCTACTGCTGTGGATGCTCCCATTGCTACCTTTAGGTGCCTCGGACTTTATTGGATTTGCGCCACTTGTCACCATCATGGTTGTTGGTTTTGTAATTGTTTTTTCTTGCTTTGAGCCTTACCAAATTAATGCTACTTGTCACGATTCTGTGCGTTGTTTTTGGTTTAATTAAGAGAGATACTATGTTTATAACAATTTTACAATATTTTTACAACAAATCACAGGTAGTTAGTTGTTATTGGTTCAAATTTGAAACTAACACTAAGATTACTTTTTTGCTCCAACAATAACAACTAGTAACAATCTACCACTTAGGATTTGTTGTAAAAATGTTGTAGGCATATCATTTCTCTTTAATTAATCTTACAAGGATGATCACATTAGCTTCATTTCTCCAACTTTTTGATCCTCATTGAGCCACTTGCCATGTTTCTTAAAAATGATAATTTAATACCAATACATATCATTTAAAATTTTAAATGACATAGCAGTCAGTGCAACTTTAGATTTGTAAAATTTAAACTGAACCATGAAATGGTTTAGTCATGGTAGTTTAATGGTAAGACATAATTCTGATTTCAACCCCCAATTCATAGGAGATCATACTTTTCTCTTGTTAGGTAAGGCATAGCAATCTTGTATATTGCAAGATGTGAGATATGTTGAGACTTTTTAATTCTTATAATTTTAGTCATTCGAAAAACTTTAGTTTTTGGGAATTCTTGTAAATTTTAAAATTTTGTCTCCAATTCTTGCTAATCAAACATGGTGAAAAAAGATTATGAAAATTTTTACGTCCCTATCATTATTCATTATTAAATTATATAACCCTTCCTCAGTCCCTCCCTCCCCACCCCCCAAAAAGAAAAAAAAGGGCGTTTGAATAATGAATGCTAATGTTTGAGATGAATGAATACTATATTCATATGTCAATGTATTATATCAAATCAAATGAAAACAATAAAGCATAGGTTAGTGAAAAGAATGGGATAAATTAGTGAATGCCAGCTAACTAAAACAAGAACCCCCAACAACTCTTTATTTTTCCATCTCAAGATGGACCAAAGGGTGCGTAGTGCTCTAAACATGCGCACCCCCCTTTATCTCTCACTCTCACTCTGTGTGTTTTTGTTTGTGTTCGTGATGATTTTTATTTTTTTGATAAAAGGTTTTTTGTGTGTTTGTGCTTGGTACTGAGAGATGAGTTAGATAAGCAGCCAGCGAGGCCAGCATAGCATCGTACAAATAGAAGTGTCCGCCACACCAACCCCGACAAAGCAACCTCCGTCCCGGGAAAAACGGGCTGTACTGTCAAAACCCACACATGTTCACACCGTGGGGTCACCCCCACATGCCACCATGTGAATTCCAAATTTCTGTTCCACATTTAGGGGTTTTAATTTTTCACTCTTTTAATTTCTTTCTTTAAATTATCATTTTAACCTTAAAATTAAATTATAAAAAAAGTGTCACTGTTTAAAGTTTTAAAAACAAAAAAGTTGAGGTTGTGTGGTGTTATTCCCACCCCCCCCCTCCCACCACTCGAGCACTCTGGTGTGTGTATCTCACGCGTTGAGATCACGGATTCCCAAAACGGGGTGGGGCCCGCCAGTTTTCTGGTGAAACAGTAAAAAATCTAAAACCAACATTGGAACATGTATAGGAGTGTTGGGACCCATGGGCACTGGACCACATATGATTGTTCATTTGTTCCAGTTTGTTTAAAAAGTATAATCAATTTTTGTTGCTGCTATTCCACTGTGATCGAATTCTTTGGATGGTACTTTTGGTTTTGCAACATAGGGTTCTTCTTTTTACCACCCCCCCAAATTTAAATGGACCACATTCACAAACTTTCAGTTTGATTTGATCAGATTGAATCATTTTACTGTGATAAGAACTCTTTTTTCTTTTTCTTTTTTTACTGTTCCTTTACCATTAAAGCATTATTCATTGAAAAGGCAAATTCTTTAAATGACAATAAAGGCTTTATGAGTTTATTTTTAAATTATACGTGCTAGGTGCTAGCTATGGGTTACATGGCAATAATTCCTTACACATAAACATCCAAATGATTCAAATCCTAATAAAAGTGAAATTCAATCTCAAGCATTTATTAATGGGAAAAAAAAAAAGTCTTTTCTAACAGAGATAATTGACCTTTTGTTTAGGGAGAAAAACAAAAAAAAAATTAAAAAAAAAAAAACAAATTAGACAAAGTTAGTTGACCTTTTTATTTAATTAGTCAATAACCCATGAAGTTTAACCAAATATGATATATATTTTTTCATTTTCTAAATATTAAAAATATTAATAATTATATAATTACGAAAATGATATTTATTATGATTGTCTTTATATATGGAATTATATATTCTACTGTTTAAAGAAAATATGATTTGATTACATTTTAATAGAAGCTTTTAAATATAGAATGAAACATTACTATTAAGCATTATTCATTGAAATGGCAAATTCTTTAAATGGATATAAAGGCTTTATGATTTTATTTTTAAATTATACATGCTACGTGCTAGCTAGGGGTTACATGGTAATAATTCCTTCCACATAAACATCCAAATGATTCAAATCCTAATAACAGTGAAATTCAATCTCAAGCATTTAATGGGGGAAAAAAAGAATCTTTACTAATAGAGATAATTGACCTTTTGTTTAGGGGAAAAAAAAGAAGAAGAAAAAATACGAAGATTAAAAAAAAAAAAATTAGACAAAGTTAATTGACCTTTTTATTTAATTAGTCAATAACTCATGAAGTTTAACCAAATATGATATATATATTTTTTCTTTTTTTAAATATTAAAAATATTAATAATTATATAATTATGAAAATGATATTTATTAGCATTGTATTTATATATGGAATTTTATATTCTACTGTTTAAAGAAATATGATTTGATTACATTTTAATAGAGGGTTTTAATATAGAATAAAATATTACTATTAAAGCATTATTCATTGAAATGGCAAATTCTTTAAATGGATATAAAGGCTTTATGATTTTATTTTTAAATTATACATGCTACGTGCTAGCTAGGGGTTACATGGTAATAATTCCTTACACATAAACATCCAAATGATTCAAATCCTAATAAAAGTGAAATTCAATCTCTAGCATTTAATGGGGGGCAAAATAGTATTTAACAACGTAGATAATTGAACTTTTGTTTAGGGGAAAAAAGAGTAATGTTATAGGTACAAATTATTTTATAATATTTTTACAAAATATTGATGTAGTCAACCTTTTATTGGTTTTCATCTAGGTCCACAATTAATATCATTTTTTCATTTAGCAATAATTATTCACCACATAAAAAAAACAGTGTCTTAAAAAAAAAAAAACCAAATTAGACAAAGTTAATTGACCTTTTTTTTTTAGAGAGTTTCAACTTTTGACATTCGCTTTTGATGATAACTTTTTATCATTTTTTTTAAGAGCGTTTCAACCTATGGCTTCCGTTCTTGATGATGCTCTTTAATCATCAAACCAAGACATCAATCGGTTTTTGGTGTAGGTGGAAATTGAACTCTAGATTTTTTATTCAACCATCAGAGATTTTACTAATTAAGCTAACTGGAACCCAAATAACTCTTTATCATTTAATTAGTCAATAACCCATTAAAATTAACCAAATATGATATATATATATATATAAGACAAAGTTAATTGACCTTTTTTTTTTAGAGAGTTTCAACTTTTGACATTCGCTTTTGATGATAACTTTTTATCATTTTTTTTAAGAGCGTTTCAACCTATGGCTTCCGTTCTTGATGATGCTCTTTAATCATCAAACCAAGACATCAATCGGTTTTTGGTGTAGGTGGAAATTGAATTCTAGATTTTTTATTCAACCATCAGAGATTTTACTAATTAAGCTAACTGGAACCCAAATAACTCTTTATCATTTAATTAGTCAATAACCCATTAAAATTAACCAAATATGATATATATATATATATTTAAATATTAAAATTAATAATTACATAATTATGAAAAGAGTGTTTATTATGATTGTATTTATATATGGAATTATATATAATACTGTTTAAAGAAATATGATTTGATTACATTTTAATAGATGGTTTTAAATATAGAATAAAATATTACTATTAAAGCATTATTCATTGAAATGGCAAATTATTTAAATGGAAATAAAGGCTTTATGATTTTATTTTTAAATTATACATGCTACGTGCTAGCTAGGGGTTACATGGTAATAATTCCTTACACATAAACATCCAAATGATTCAAATCCTAATAAAAGTGAAATTCAATCTCAAGCATTCAATGGGGAAAAAAAATAGTCTTTAATAATGGAGATAATTGACTTTTGTTTAGGGGAAAAAAGAGTAATGATATATGTACAAATTAATTTACAACATTTTTACAAAATGCTAATGTGGTCAACCTCTTATTAGTTTTCATCTAGGTCTACTATTAATATCATTTTTTCATTTAGCAATAATCATTCACCACATAAAAAATACAAAGTCTTAAAAAAAAAAAACCTAATTAGACAAAGTTAATTGACCTTTTTTTTAGGGAGTTTCAACTTTTGACATTCGTTCCTGATGATAATTCTTTATCATTTAATTAGTCAATAACACATAAAAATTAACCAAATATGATATATATATATATATATTAAATATTAAAATTAATAATTACATAATTATGAAAAGAGTATTTATTATGATTGTATTTATATATGGAATTATATATTACACTGTTTAAAGAAAATATTATTTGATTACATTTTAATAGAGGGTTTAAATATACAATGAAATATAAAATCGATTAAAATTATATAATAAAAATGATGTGTAAAATTGTTTTACCTTTTAATATAGGATTTAAATATAGAATGAGATATAAAATCAATTAAAAATATATAATAGAAAATGACGTGTAAAATTATGCGGCACTAAAGTTTATGTGGCAAAATATTATGTAATCAAATAAAAGTCAAACGTCTTCAATTTTATATATCAAAATATATTATTGATTATAGATTTTTAATCTATACCATAGGATTTGAACTCATGTCGTCTGCTTTATGATAATTGCTTTTTATCGTTAGGCCAAGGGCCTAAGACACTAATTAGTTGTAGGTTTCAGTTAACTCAACTGGTATGATTGTAATCATAATTACATAATTATGAAAAGAGTATTTATTATGATTGTATTTATATATGGAATTATATATTATACTGTTTAAAGAAAATATTATTTGATTACTGTAGGGTTAGGATTTGTGGCCCAAGCCCAAAACAATAAATTTGTAGAGCGTGGACGATAGAACTAGGTTGACTGTGGAGCTCACAACGGTTGATCACAACGTCCAAGTACGAACCAACGTAAAAATACACGTAAAGATCAAATAAGCTGAAGTCCGAAGAGACTTATGATAGATTAAATACAGGTTACAATTCTTGGTGTTACAGTAAAATCTTTCTTTTTCCTTTTTTTTTTCCTCCCCCCTCTCTCAAGAACCCTTCTTCTTTATATAGTATCCTTCCCCCTCATCCCCATCGTCCACTTGTTCTTCATCTGGGTATCTACTTGAGTGTATGTCAGGTCATGTATCTTTCTCAGTTTTTTATGAGTGGCAGTAGCTGAGTTTATATTGTTCAGGGGTCTTCTTCACATAAATGCGGACAGAAAAGTTGCTGCAGTACATTTAAAACAGTGGTGGCAGCTTTTCCTTTTAGATAATCTCCAAGTATGTCCAAAGCTTATCTAGACTGCTGAAGTCATTAGTAAACTCATTCGAACTCCCCAGATATTTATATGACCAAAAATCTTAACACCCGAGGAGAATGATCTCTTCGGAACACTGATGCTCTCTTCGGACGGATCTTTTTCGCTCTCAAATATCATTCTTTCGTGCGAAGTACCCCTCAACAATTTTAGCCTTTTCGGACATACAATAACTTTTACGTTGGGCTTTAGGCCCACTACGTGTGGTTGTGCTTTTCCCCCCACAATTACATTTTAATAGAGGGTTTAAATATACAATGAAATATAAAATCGATTAAAAATATATAATAAAAATGATGTGTAAAATTGTTTTACCTTTTAATATAGGATTTAAATATAGAATGAGATATAAAATTAATTAAAAATATATAATAGAAAATGACGTGTAAAATTATGCGGCACTAAAGTTTATGTGGCAAAATATTATGTAATCAAATGAAAGTCAAACGTCTTCAGTTTTATATATCAAAATATATTATCGATTATAGATTTTTAATCTATACCATAGGATTTGAACTCATGTTGTCTACTTTATGATAATTGCTTTTTATCAATAGACCAAAGGCCTAAGACACTAATTAGTTGTAGGTTTCCGTTAACTCAACTGGTAAAATCTTTGATGATTGAATAAAAAATCTGAGATTCAAACTCCATAACTTTATCAATTGAATTAACTATAGCCCACACTAATTTATTATTATTATTTTTTGATGATGAAGACCTTTTGTGAATATGTAAACATTGCAAATATCTCTTTTTAGGGGTATTTTTAGAAGTTTGTACAATTAAATTTGATCAAGGTTCTCACTTTATTTGTTTTGTTTTGTGTTTTTTAATAATTATAGAAGGATTTTGCTCTCACCTTTTTTTTTTTTTTTAATGCTTTAATTGCAGTTAGAGAATAGTGGACAACAACAAGTTTGGTTGAAGGATAGGAAAGTTTTCCCCCCGCTCTAATTAGTAATTACAAAAAATGGCAGGGGTTTTCACATGAAGAGTATTAGATGATACTGTTGAGCCATTAGAGCGAGTCTTGATTCTTGATGGAAAGGGGAAAAAATAGTAAAGTGAACCTTTTTAGTTTTTACTAGAAGAGATTAAATTTTATAAGGATGGGGTGTAAAACCTATGTTTTACACCATCCAATAAATGATTGCCACATTAACATTTTACTTAAAATTTATTAAAATTCAATACATCCTACCACACCTAATAACATATCAATAGATTCCCAATTTGGTTGGATTTATATATGGGTATTAGAATTGATTGAGTGTGATTGTGTTTATTCTTAAATATGTCATAAGATGATGTGTCATGTTAGGATTGGAGGGGTAAAACATGGGTTTTACACCACGTCCTTATAGAATTTAATCTCTTACTAGAAACGATAGCAAATTACTAAAAGAAGGACATGATGTAACTCTTTTTTGTTGTTGAGAACATATGATGTAACTTTTTAATTGCTTAGTATCTCAATGTATTCCGCCTAAATGAAGAAGTAGCACCTCTCTCTTATGCAAAATGCATATGGAACTCATAAAAACAACAATAATGTTGTATATAGCCATTATATAAGTTAGAAAAATGAATTAGTATCCTTTTGAGTTCTTGGGATTACTTTGCTACGGATTTTCTAAAATATTATCTAATCAATTTGGAATGAGTGAATTGAATTAAGCAAATTACTAAAAGAAGGACATGATGTAACTCTTTTTTGTTGTTGAGAACATATGATGTAACTTTTTAATTGCTTAGTATCTCAATGTATTCCGCCTAAATGAAGAAGTAGCACCTCTCTCTTATGCAAAATGCATATGGAACTCATAAAAACAACAATAATGTTGTATATAGCCATTATATAAGTTAGAAAAATGAATTAGTATCCTTTTGAGTTCTTGGGATTACTTTGCTACGGATTTTCTAAAATATTATCTAATCAATTTGGAATGAGTGAATTGAATTTTGCCACATCATCTATAAATTATTAAGGATGTGAAAAAATCTAATCCACTTATTTCAAAATGGATATATAGGATTTTAAAAGCTCCTTACTCCATAGAATAATTTTACTCAAATAAATCTAGAAGATTTTAATTCAAAAAAAAAAAAAAAGATATTGCAGGAGTAATACCCTATTCTCTCATAAGAATGGTGGGTCTCATTAGAAATTTAGTTAATAAAATTTATTATTACACGCTAGAAGAAAATATTGCTTCCAAAATATTAAATAAATATTATTTTACTAGATAGGATAAGATGTGGAACCTATGATATCCGCTTTATGATCATTGTTCTATGGGTTAAGACACAATTGAGTTTCTTTTTGGTGTATTGGTGTAAGCAAGGTGAAATTTAAACCCTAAATGTTTTCATTGGAAATACTAGAAAGTGTTAGTTGAGGTGGGAAGTGAGAGATTTAAACCATTAGTGTGTACGTTAAATATATCAAGGGAAATTACTCTTTACCACTTAAATTATACCCTTGATTATACTTTGCACCATAAAATTTTCGAATGCACGTTTTGCATCATAAATTATAACCCTTATTATACTTTGCACTCCGACATCAAGTTTGCTATTAACTTTGACGAAAAAGCATGACACCATGTAAAAAGACTCAATTTTTTATTCCTTAAAAACAAAGTAAAAATTACAGTTTACCATTCCAAATTATACTTCTGATTAAATTTTGTACCTTAAATTTTAATTTTCATCCAATTGTTAACAATAAAATTGATATTGGGACGTAAAGTATAATAAAAATCATAATTTAGAAGGTAAAATGTGCATTATAAAAGTGGTGTAAAGTGAAATTTCAGCAAAGTATTAGTTAAGGTGAAAATGTAGCAACTGATAGTATAAGATTTCATTTCCAACTGAAGTGGGGCTTCTTTCTTTACCCCCATAAACGCAATCTCTCATTAGCCAGTACACCTCACTTACTTTAAAGTGCGTGGACAAACGTTTTTCAACCCCACATATATGGACAGATCTAAGGTGGGACCCATACGTGTACCCCCACTAGGGTAACCGCCACCGTCAGATCCGGTAAGTTGCATCCCGGCCGCACGTAAATTTATGACTCTTAACAATTCCTACATGCTATATGCGTTTCTTTCTTGTTGACATTATTTATGGGCGGTTTAAATCGGATCAAACAAAACGTATTCCACTTTTTAATTTAGTGAAAACCGGAAAAAGCTAAAATAAAATTTAAAAGAAAGAAAAAAAAAGAAAAAAAAAGAAAGAAGAAGTGGGGTTCAGTAATCTGTAATCTTCTTAAGCCCAATATTCTTCTTGGGATTGGTGGTAAAAAGGGACCTCAATTCCCCTATATATACACACCCTCTTCATCTCCTAAACCTACACCACTTCTCTCTAACCCTTTGGCCTCTCTCTCTCAAAACCTTTCTATCTACCACTTCTTTCCTTTTTATTTTCACAGTCTTGGCATTTCCTTTTAGGGTTTTGTTTTGATTGGCTTGAAGCTTCTAAAGCATCTCTCTCTCTCTCTCTCTCTGCCTATCTTATCTACCAGTCTGTTGCCCTATGAGATGGTCCTCTTTGTATTCTTCCACAGCTTTCTTGAACTGCAGCAACGAGCTAGGCTCAGACTTTGCATGCGTTAAGAGACTTATTATTTTTTCTCTTATCTTGTTTTTCTTGGTTGCGGTTCAATAAAGCTGTGGGAAGATACAGACAGGGTCAAGAAAAGTTCAAGATCGGTTTTGTTGGTATTAATATAATCGCCATCTACCCTTTTCATTGCATTCCCTGATCTGTTAATTCCTTTGGTTACACTGGTAAATCTTACTACTTTTACCATGAAATTTTTGATGCATTCATAGATATATCTATGGTAGATAATATAGATGCCGAGGTTCTTTTGTGATCTTAATTCTTTTTGATGATGTGGGTGACTGTTCTGATGCTTTCCTTTTCAGTTCCTCGTCACACGGTACTCAGAAAGCAGGAAGTTTTATACAAGTGTAAATCTCTGAACTGTTATGCTTCAAATGTATTTGTATAAAAATACAAAATTCACATTACTTTCCAATAAGAAAGAAGAAATTCAATCTGAATTACACACAGATTTGATATTTTCATTTCCCTGATTCAGTTTTCATAGTTTTTTTCCACCTTGTATTCTCACTATATGCAAAATTTTAATATAAAAGTTATAAAAATTTCACCTTTATATGTTGACAGAGAATATAATATCAGATATAATAGAATAGATAAAAATAATACATGGAAAAAACCCTAACTAATGTGTTAAAGATCCATGGCTGAGCCCAAAATTTGGGATCAAGATTTATTGTTGCTGTTGTATATCTGAACTCAACTCATTTACTTGTGTGTAACGATTTTGTTGGAGCTTTAATTATAAGGCTCAATTTGTATGTTTCTGTTCCTACAGACTGAGCGTATAATTGTCAAATCTTTTTTCTTCTCTGTGTCCCTGCTACACAGGAAATGTCATGGATAAGTAGTTTCTTTTTTATTTGTACTTTACAGACATTACGATTCCCTGAGTATTGTATTTTCCTCTTGTCTATATCCTTTTCTTTCTGTCCTTCTATTTCTATTGTTTATTATGATCAATGGTGGGGTTTCTTTTATAATTGTTTTGTCTGGCTTTATAGTGTGCCCATGTGTAGGTTCAATTGCAGGCCAAGCATAAATACTACTTGCAGATCAATCAAACAGCGATTACCTTTTTTTTCAAAATACCATGCTATAGACAAGTTGATCGGTACATATTTGGTCAACAAGGTAAAAGTCATTATGTTTATACAAAGTGCAGCCAGAATTATTAGCCTTTTTAAATAGATCCCTACCTACAGATTCATTTATGGCTAGCATGTCATTTGCGAGTTACTATTATTTATTGTAGTTCTGTTATTTATCATCCGTTATTTATTTATTTATTTATTTATTTTTATTGTTTCACTGTTCTTTTTACAATTAATAAGTCGTACAATTATTTTTCTGTTGGTTTGTCAAGTTTAATGTATTTAAACTTGATTAGGGTTCTTTTTTAAACTTCTTTTTTAGACACTAGAAAGAGCAATATGAGATTTTGTATGAGTAATAGTTAGAAGGAATACATAGTAAATGTTAGAATGGACCACACAAGGTTTTACACAATTGTGTTTTAAGCAAAGCTTTAAAGTCAATAATGAAAATTAAGTGGTTAGGTGAAGCTTTTATGAACAAAGAATACAGGTAAGATGTTGTACAGTTGTGTTGAATTGCCTTTGAGAAAAGAAACCTAGACATGAAGAAGCAACTTGTAAAAGGAAATTAGGGTTTTCTTTTCCTAACTGAGGTAAAGACAAGTGGAAGGGAAAGTTCCTCTTGTTCACTGCAAGAAACATCTTGTCTTGTTGCTTAAGACTGAGATGTTTTTGGATCAGATCCTGGTTTTTTTCATGTATCTATTGGAGTGAATCTCGCATGGTCCAAACTAAGTGCCAAACCAAGATTCATGAAACCCAAAAAATGAGCAACCGTGAATGCTTGATTTTCATATTCATTTAGAAATCTGACCAAAAAAAAATCTCAGTGTACATGAGCACAATAACTGGCTTCTTTCGTGAAGTTAGCTGGAGTCACAGATGGTGCACTCACGAGAACATGAATCCATCCAATTAATAAGCCACCTCTTTTTAAAAAAAATGTGGCACAGGTCATATTGCATATGACCCAACTACTTTATTTATATGATATTCATGTCTAATTGTCGCCCACTAAACAAATGCATATTCTAATCACTTGCTGTTAGATAATTATTAGTTTAAAATATTACTATATTATGAATATTCAATGAAGTGTAAGAGTAGAGTGCTCCTTTTCCCCCTTTGGATTTATCATGCTTATATAGTTTATATGCCCTTGAATTATTGCTAGTAATGCCTTTAGAAAAGGACTATTTAAAGTAAAACAAATGGTTGGATTAGTTTCTCAACTTTATTACTAATCACTCATCTAAGTCAAAAAAGGTGAGATTTATTTTTTCGTGGAATCAAAAAAGAGTTGTTTCTTTCTTTAACTTTTCCCTTTGGTGGAAAAGGATAGCGTTGTAAAGCTAGCTAAGATTTCCTTGTACTTTGTGAAAATGGAAAAGAGAGGTGGCTAAACAGTGTAAACCAAGCCCAAAAAAAAAGATATTAAAGGAGTTGAATGCACAATTTTCTTGATATGGTTGTCTTATTTCTGCTGTTGTTTTGTCCTGTTGAATGGATAGTGAAGTTGATTCCATTTATTTCTAGGACTTGTAAACTTTTCCTTTTTCTCTTTACTTTGATTGGTTCACTGTTATTCTAATTAAACTGAGCTCATATTTATGTGTGGAATGCAAATTGATCATGAATATAAAGCAACTGAGTATGCATTCACAGTACATGCATGGTGCATGCAAGCATGTCTAGAGTATATGTATGCCAACTATCCCTGTATTTTACAAGTACAGCTCCTTTGGAGTCCATCAGAGTTACATGTTATGTTTAAAGTATGAATACATCTCCTTGATCTATTTTCAGTAAAAATTACAACTAAATGGCTATCTGTGCAGTAGAACTATCATTCTTAGTCCTCTCTGTTAGTATCATGGTCAACAAAGTTGCCATTTATAGTTGCTGGACACTTCCATATCAGATAAGAGATGTTAAAATTTTTTGCAGTTTCAAAAAATGATGTCCCATTGCTCAATTGGCCGAACAAGATAAGATACCAACAGCGATGTGACTGTTCGATTCCCAGCTAATACTCTGTGGCAGAATTATTGTTTCTCTATGCCATTTCCCTTTCAGGTTCCCATAGTTTCTCAAGTTGAAGTTTTATTTGATTTCTTCTTAAGCTTTTTGCCATCCCTAGTCATTTTCAAGATATTATCATCATTACGTACGTTGTTTAGGAGAAATTATAAGGTCCACATGGTGGACAACTGAGATGGTCCACCATTCTACTAAAAAATTTACACTTGTTTAAAATTGCTGAGTTGGAAATTTTTTTAAAATAAAAATTGATTACTGACTTAGCAATTTTAAACAAGTGGGAGTTATTTAGTGAAATGGTAGATAAATGACGTGATCCACCAGAAGATTGTATAATTTCTCATTGTTTAGAGTGACTTTTATATAAATAAAGATCATCCCTTGGAGCACAACATTCCAAATTGGCTTTAAAGGGTGAACTCTTATAAGTCTCTTCATTTGAGAGGTGTAGATTAATTCAATACACCATGAATCACAGGAAGGCGTCCTTATGGATTGGTAGTAAAGCAATTTTAAGTTAAGATTGTTCTTTTAAGTGTCTGTTTGAATACCGTTTATTATTAAAAACTAAAAACACTGTAACAAAATAATTTTTAAATATGTAAATAGTGTCGTAAGACTCAATTTTAAAGTTTTCTTTGCTGAAAAAAGTATTTGCAGGTCTGTGAACAATGCACGGGACCCACTATTTTCAGCCAAACACAGGAATGCATGGAAAACGTGCGTTCCAAATGCACACTAAATGTGTTAGAATGTGTGGTTCTTTTAATGTCAATTGTTAATGTACCTAAAAAGTCTCTCCTTAGGGGTGTACGTGTGTGTGATTAAGTACTTACATAAATATATGTACATATAGCTGAAGACAAAGAGAGGTTTATACTATGGGAAGGTATTTGAGAGAGTTATCATGCATTTGCTATTCTTCTTTGATATCTTAGCTTGGATTGTTGCAATATACTTAAATTGTTTAGGTAGCAATGATGATCTTTACTTCATTTGTGGCAAAGCATTTTTTTTTTTTTTTTGAGAAACCACCCCAGGAAGAGGGGGGAAGAGACATATCATTAAGGAATATCAGCAAAGTACACAGACTCAAACTCAAGGGGAATTTCCTCCATCCAAACCTAGAAAGGGGAAAAATTACAAGCTGATCTTGCTAAACAGTGTGCTACTTTGTTTCCTATCCTACGTGTATGACTGAAAGTTAAGCATTGAAAGGCCGAAGAAAAGTGGTTGATGTCCTTGATGATATGCCCGTAGCTTGGAGAGTCCATACCACCTTTAGAGAGAGCATTGAATATTATTTCCGAATCCCCTTCAAGTTGCACCTGATTCAGACTAAGTTCAAGCGCCAAACCCAGAGCACTGCGAGCCACCAACACTTCCACCATCTCTACAGATGTAGGCAATGGAATAATTTGTGTAAAGGCAGCCATGACAAGACCCTTGTCGTTACGAATCACACCACCCAAACCAGCTAAATTCTTGTCTTTGAAAGTTGCCCCGCCAACATTTACATGCATTAGTAGTTTATCTTTGTAATTAAGCATAGTTCCTAAGATCTCAAAAGACTATTAATCATGATCAAGCTACTGAAGCTGAATTGACATATAATTCCTAAATTGCACCAAAAAGTAAGTGTAGGATCAATGGTTAGAAAGATAGCTGGAATTGGGAATCTTAACTTCATTCCTAACAATTATTTGAGTATGAAATGAATGGTAGAGAGGAAAATTGGGGATATAGGGGCGTTCTTGAATATTTATATCTTTTGTAATGACAAGAACAACACAATATCATGTTATATAGAAAAGCAAATGCAACTCACTTTAGTGGTAGAGCATGCTTTTGAGTAAGAGATGTTATGTTGTTGTCAATACAGTGATTGAATTATATTGGGCCATCAAACAACGACAAATCAGGCTTGAGACAAGCTATGAACAAAATATCATGCTGAAGTTGTTGAAGCTGAATTGAGATATAGTTCTGGAACTGAACAAAAAACAAAGGTCGGATTAATAGCCAAAAGGTTAGTTGGAATTGAGAATCTTGGCTTCATTGTTGAGTATTATAACAATTATTTGTGTATGAAATGAACGGAAGAGATGAAAATTAGGAATATAGGGGACAATTTGAATATTTTCAAAAGAAAAACACAATTTAGTGAAAATTCTTACTAGTTCTAATCTAGGCATATCACCAACATCACATTTTTATTTACTAATAATTATTTGAAAAATGCTAAAACCACATCAGCAGTTTGTAAAAATATTGTAAAATAGTTTGTGTCTGTAATATTACTCATGAAAAAAAATATCTTGCTTAAGCACACGAAGCTGAATTGACATATAATTCCAAAATTGGATAAAACAAGTGTAGGATTAATGGCTAGAAGGGTAGGTGGAATTGAAATGTTGGCCTCATTCTTTTAGACTACAGCAATTATTTGTGTACGAAATGAAAAAAAAAAAAAAAGATGAAAATTGGGGGATATAGAGGGGCCCGCTTGAATATTTATAAAATTTTCACCATTGTTTGTAATAAAAAGAACACATAATTTCATGTTATTTTTGTAGAAAAGCAAGACTTCCTTTATTGGCACCGTGCTTTGAGTAAGAGATGTTATGTTATTTATTTTTATAAAAACAATTAAGTGACTAAATTTTATATTGGCCATCAACCTACCACAATTTAGACTTTAAACTAGTTATGAACAAAATATCATTCTAAAAAAAGTTGCTGAAGTTGTTGAATATAATATAGTTCCAGAAGTTGACAAAACAAGTGTAGGATGAATGACTAGACTTCCAGGTGAATTTGAAAATCTTTACTTTGTTCATGAGGACTATAACAATTATTTGTGTATGAAACAAATGGAAGAGATGAAATTGGGAATGTAGGACGTTTAATTGATTGAATATTTATAAATCTTTCACTTTCTTTCGTTATCACAAGAATAACACAATCTCATGTTATATATATTGTAGAAAAGCAAAAAAAGACTTCATTTAGTGGTAATATTCTATTTTGAATAAGAGATGTTATGTTTTTTTCCCCTTCAGTAATAATGATAATGTGATTTATGCTGACCATTAACCTACCACAATCTAAGTTTAAGATCGGTTATGAAATAGAATATTATATACGCACAAGTTGATGAAGCTGGATTGACATATAATTTTGAAATTGGACGAAAAATAAGTGTAGGTTTGATGGCTAGAGGGGTAGGAGGAATTGGGAATCTTGATTTTATTCATGAGGAATATAACAATTGCTTGCATACAAACAAATGAATGGGATGAAAATTAGGGATATAAGGGGCCTACTTAAATATTTACAAATCTTTCACCATTTTTTGTAATCATATGAATAGCACAAATTCATGTTATATTGTAGAAACAAATGCCAAAGGCCTTGTAACTTAATTAGCACATTTCCATGCACAAAGTTGTATGGGGTTAGCATAAATCAAGTTACGGGGTTAGCAGCAACTTGTAATTATCTCTCAAAAAATAAAAAATAAAAAATAAAATTTCTTTTAGCGATAATATGTTTTGAGTAAGAGTTTACATAGTTACTAAATTTTATGTTGGCCATCACCCTACCACAATTAGAGTTTGGTATCGGTTTATGATCAACATATATGACACTAAGCATAGACATCAACAAAATCATTATGATCATGAGTTTTTTTAGAAAGAAATCAATAAAATGCGCAATGCCGGCACTAGCTCCTAAAGCATTTTGATGACTAAAGCATATCATGCATCCGTTTTGGATGGAGGTCCCTAACCTAAAGACCTTTCTTAAAGAAGGATATGCGTTCATTAAAAAGGAGGTCCAACTCTGCAGTCTTGGTAATAAAGGTTTCAACAACCAAAAGGTTTATCGAAAATGCTACCCTGTGATTTGCAACCTCGGAGCCAACTAGAGAGATGCTTGATTCTTTTCCTCTCAATAACCGCAGGAATTTTCACATCAGGGATGTTACTACATCCATCAACCATGTATTGTTTATCTGACTTTCAATTAGTTTTTGATAGGGATGACACATTTACCTAGCCCTACTTGACCCACTCCTCCTCGCTTCGCCCTGTGTGAGTTTTCTTCAATATTCCACAAAGGTGATGAGGTGGGGATGAGGTAAGATTTTAACCTTGTATCACAGGACAGGACGGGGATGAGTTTAGACTTTTTAGACCCACCTTGCCCTGCCCTGCTTTGATAAGGATTAAATTGTAAACTTTTTATATCTTAAAACTCTATTATTTAAACAAACATATTATCAGCTTATTTTATTCTACCTAATGTGACTCTTTGTCTCTTTTTTCTTTCTAGTAGGGTTGGAAATAAGGTACCAATTTTAACATTTTTTTTTCTCTTTATTAGAAAAAAATTTATATACAATTAAATCATTGATTTTGTACTGTGAGATTTTGTTTTTGTTGTGATATGTCTTGTTAAACACTTTGATAATATTATTTAGTTTTTATTAAAAATTAGTTTGATTTGATGGGATAAATTTATTTGTAATTTCAAGTTTATTTTTATTAGTGATATATGTTTTATTAAAAAAATTTGTAATAGTTATGGGCAAATTAACAAGAAGTAGAGTCTTACGGGGTGGGGTGGGATGGGGTTTCGCAGAATTGTAGGGTCCCAAAGGGTGAGAATGAGACAAGACAAAACCATGCGGGATGGAGGTGAAGATATTCCATTCTTCAGCCCGCCCGCCCTATTGCCATCTCTAATTTTTGGCTTGCAGTATGAGATGGCCGCTTTCTTGCTCTTATATACACAATCACATACTCAAAGCAATAAATGCATGCCTTTCAAAAGCAAGACAAGTATTGCCAATTGCAGTTAAAGTGTATCCTTGTGTTTTTTTCCCTAGAAGGGAATGCCCATAGATATATAAAATTTGGAGAATACTAATTTCTGTTCTTTAATTTTGGAAGTATGTTTTCTCAATGAAGAACGACTCCAATGATAAATGGCACTGGTTTTTTAATACCCTTTCTCGGATGACCTTCACAAGGATTTTGTATTTTTTGCCAGTGATTTTATCATGTTGGGATGTAACTTGAATATAATTTTACTGTATAAATCGTCCAAAATGACTATCCTAATTTTGGATTATGGATTTACTTTCAAACAAATTAGAATCCTAGAGTCATATCTTTTAGATTAATTTTTTAATTCCTCTTATTTTTTTTATTTTTGGAGTTCAGTGTGGAATTGGATTAGGTTTTTTTGTTGATTTGCTCAAAGTGCATAAAACCATAAAAGTATAGTTGTACCTAAAAAAGAAAGGAGGGCGTGGGAGGACGTATTACTAATGTTTGAACCTATTTTTTTGGTGTTTATATAGGAATTTTTTTAAAGAGGTTCCGTATAACACATCTTGATGGAAACATATCAAGGGTGGAGGATTTAAACTCAAGTTCTTCCACAGAGAATGGGGTAAATTCCTTTGAATTACAAAGTTTAAAGTTGCTGATTAATTACGACTTAATGATTAGTAAGAAATTAGCAGATTAGGATGGGATATGATTCCAAATTAATTGAAAGTAAAAACATGAATCTGAAGATATATTATTTGGATATTTTTTAAGATTTCAGTTGTTTAATTTTTCAAATAAAAGGTTTATCTCTCATAACTTTACTGCCAAAGGTCAGAGGCAGAAAAAAGAAAAATAAAAAATTACACTTCAAAGGATGGTAAATATGGCTGAGCATCTGAAATAGAACATGAAATTAGGTAATAAACGAAAGAGCAAAATTATGGTTTTTTTTTCAATCAAATTGTTCTCAATTACAAAAATGGTGTTATTCAAATCATAATTTACCATATCAGTAATTATGATTTCACTTTGTGCCACTGGCTAACTAAACAGGATATTAATGGAATATGGATTTCAGGCATTAAAACCATAAGAGTTTATGGCCCCCCAACCCCTGAAAATTCGTTAATAGGGTCTAGTATCGGCTTTCATGATCTGTACGATACCTTTTTTTCTCTTATGGAGCACAGAACTGCCACGCCTCCTTGTCTGGCTTACATTTTGATTTGACTTTGGTGGACCTAACCTTCATTAGACTTGTTTTATTTCCTTTGCTAATACCTTGTACATGGTAAAGAATCAATTTATAGCATCATTTATTTCTTCCAAAGGTCCTTTTTTTTTTTGAATTTTTCCCCACTCGAAATCATTTTTTTACTGTAGCTCAATTTATAGACTCAGATGTTTGCAGTTCAATGCTTTTAACGTTGGTGGTGCCACCGTGCCAAGGATGGCGATTGGTGACTATTTATTATTACCCACATTAGTTTGGGACTTGTTGAAAGATCATTGGATGAATCCACAAAAGAAACAAAAAAGAAAAGTTGGCTGAGACAAGGATGCTTGTGAGACAGCTACCTTTAAAGTTCTTTGGCCCTTCTGAAAATTCTCAGCGTGGTTTTTGCATGTAGCTTGCTTTTTTCTGCCCTCATCTTATCATGAATTGTTGAAGATCATAGGGGTACATCTTCATCCCCCCAAAAAAAAGAAAGATACATCCAAGGGCAATAAAAAAGAAGAAAATTTTATGAAATAGCAACATTCAATAGAGAGTTACATCCAATGGATTGATCCAAAATCCAAACGATTTAACAAAGGTGAAAATTTCACTTTGGAATACAGAAAATATGCTTCAAAGGAAAAAATCTTCAATAATTAAAGTATCAAATGAGTATAAAAAAAGAAATATACAATTAAATGAGAATTATTTACATATATGGTACTACTTGATCTCTTTTATGAGAAGAATCAATATTTGAATTCCACTCTTCGTTTTTTTTTTTTTTAAAGAATTAAATTATAAAAAAAATGCTTGCGAAAAGAAGGACAATTTGGAATCTCATAATCTTGTGAGAAATCAAAATTTCATTCCACTCTCTTCAGCACCTAGGCATCATTCATCTCATTATAGCCATGGATAGTGACAATAACAACAAGAAGAAGATAAAACTAAACATTGCATCAAATAGGAGGACATGTATTTTACAAAGACTAGCAATAATCCAGTCAATAATTAATGCAGCAGCAAGGCTTATAAATTCTCGTGACTTAATTACTTCTGTCATTGATAACATTCATATAGCTAGCTAGTGTCTAGATCAAGGGAAGCACAGCCTCTTAGGCTGTAGCTGAGGTAGTATAAGTTTGGGTTTGATTCGAGATCTTAGAAAGTTATTCCATTCTTGAAGATCCCAAGATTATGAGGGGAAAGAAAGCAAAAGTAAAAAAGAAAGATCAAGGGAATCATTATATTTCTAGCTATAATTCAACAAGAAAAAAAAACATTTCCAGCTATGATGCACTTGGAAACGCAGTTACAACCCAATTCTTGTACCTAATACATTGTTGCTAGCTATAATTCATCAACAAGAAAAAAAAAAATCTAACGATAATGCACTTGGAAACGCAGTTACAACCCAATTCTTGTACCTAACACATTGTTGCTAGCTATAATTCATCAACAAGAAAAACATCTAGCTATAATACACTTGGAAACACAGTTTTACAACCCAATTCCAGTTCCTAATACATTGTTGCGTATTCCATAAGGTTACAACAGGTACGGGAGATCTAGACAGTGAGAGAGAGAAGAGGGGCCGGCCGGGGAGGCGGTAAAAAAACTGAAAGTCAGAATGAGATGGGAGTGGTTAAAAAAATGATGTCACATAGTGACAAAGTTTAACCTTTTTCACTGAAATGTAGGAGAAGATGTGGAGGAAAAACCAAAAGGCCAACAGGAAGAACTATCATCATTGATGATAAAAAGGAAAGCTAGGGAATCTTCTCTGCAACGTAACTCTCATTATTATTGTTCTTGTTTTTTGTTTTTTGTTTTTTTTTTTCACTGTATAGTAAGTAAAAAATATATATATATTTCTTCTTCAGCAATATATATAATTTCTAACAAAATTTCTGCTTCCTTTCATGCATGGTTCAAACGTGTAGCAGTAGATTTAAGTTAACAAAGAAGTATAAACTAAGAATAAAATAAAATTCTTTACTTTCTTCTTTTTTCCATAGGTGTGGAAGAAAAATGAAATTCTGTAAAGAAACACAAGGAAGATAAAAACCCACATTGTAAATCAGAGTCAAAATTGTTTTTTCTTGAAGAAAGCTCTGGACTTTATGTGAATTATCCTATATTAGATGTAAACAAAATTGAAAGAAAAATATCATGATGAAACTGCAGTGACATGTATGAGAATTCTGATTCTTACCATGATACATGCAGATATTATTAGGAAATTAAGCCGCCTTGAGAATTGTGGTGTAGAGACAAAGGGAGTGAGAGAGATCTTGTCTCTCTCTCTCTCTCTCTCTCTCAAGTTTCAACAACAGCTAGCTGCACCCACAAAATCCTGAACTTGCCATGTTCTCCCACAGCTTTCTTGAGCTTCCATAAGTGTTAATCTTAGAGAATAAGCAAAAAGAAGAAGTTCAAGAAAGCTGTGGAAAAGCATGACCAGGACTTGCACAAAATTTCATCATCCGCCAAAAAAAAAAAAAAAATTATCCTCAGATCTCACTTTCATTCTCTTTGACATATATCCCTTTGTGTCTTTCTTGTATAGAAGACACAATAGCTTGTGCCAGTGTGTTTGTGTGTGTGTGTGTGAGAGAGAGAGAGAGAGAACAGAGGGTAAAGGAGGAAGAGAGAAATGACCAATGCCCATACAGAGTCTTTCATGGACCACTTTAACATATATATCTACCAGCTTTATAGAGAGGGGAGGTGAGTAGGGTTCATCACTTCACTCATAAAGTGCTACTTACCCACAAAAATGCCTTACTTTCCTAGTAAGTGCGCAGTGGGGTATAAACAATACGTCATATGGGGTAAGGAAAACAAAAAAACAAACAAATCTTAGGATTAAAATTAAAGCTAGGAAAAGTAATAAATAATAACCCCTATAGTTTAATTTTTGTAACAAATTAAACCTCATGCTTTTAAATATGATATTTCAAAATTTCATACTTTCATTATTGTGTCAAACTCTTAGAAATTATGAAATACTTGATATTATAGGTGGGCTTTTGTTTGGACAATTTAAAAAAATTAAAAAAAAGAGGTCTAAAAGGACAGAATAAAATTATAGGGTTTATGTTTTGGACTTCCCCCCCCCCCAAAAAAAAAAAGGAAAAATTGAGCCAAGTGAAATGTAATTAAGAGAGAGAGAGAGAGAGAGAGAGAGAGTATTTTCATCCCAACCCCATCACATGGTGGCATGTGATGCAGATTTCTTATTTTATTGGATTTTAAAGGTATGGGTTGTTTATGGTCCCCCAATCGTTATGTTTTCTTTTATATACATTATGATCCAAATAATATGTGTGATCATCAATCATGAAGCTGTAATTATGCAGCTTGTAGATATTTTATGGACCTTAGGCCATTCTAGAACCATTATATAGCAAAATGCTCATGGTTTGAGGAGAGACTGTGTAACATGTATATATATATATATATATGGCATCTTCCAGCAAAAAAAGACAAAGCAATTCAAGAAGTGGAGATGAAGAAGACAATTACCAATTAACTTTTTCTCATATGTAGACCATGATTTCTAAATTTGCTTTAAACAATTTCAACAAATTGCAAATTAAGCAGCATATATGCCTTAAATTCATTTTCTGGTTGTTAGGTGTTCTTGTATACAAAAAGAACTCTCAAACTTTCTGACATGAAAAGATAATGTATCCGCCATTTTGAAGACAATTTTGTGGAGGACTGATTCATAACTTTGTAAAGCAGCATGACTTAATTTCGTTTTCTAGTTGTTCGGAACTCTTGCATACAACAGAACTCTCCATAATTTCTGACATGAAGAGATAATGTATCCACTATTTTTGGAGGCAATTTCGTACGTAGAGGTGGTTCATAACTTTCTTTTTTTCTTGAAAATGAATTAAATTATACGTAGTGCTACGTGTTCACCTTCGTTTTTCACACTTTGAATTATCATTCACATCACTTTTCATATCAAATCAATATGACTATTTATTTTTTCTATAAAAAAAATGGCCATAATTTTATTTTACTTTTGAATTACTAATACTCTTTTACTAGTACTCTAATATTGAATTAACACTTCTCCATGCACAAAATATTTAGGGGTTTAGGGAGGAAGGGTTTTGAATTACAATATGCCCTTATATCAGCAATTTAGAATTGAATGGAACTTAATTAACTTTCATTTCTAAACATGACTTCAATTTTTAGAAATGTAAACAAGGGAAAACTTCATAAGAAAATATATGCTTTTTCATGTGGATTATGCAATGTACTTCAATTATATCTTATTCCCATTTAGTACAAGGTGAAATAATTTGATGTAATTGAGTCCTTTTTCTGAGGAGAATTGAACACTAGTTCTCCCAGAAAAGAAACGTAGATTATGCCACTGAGAATCCCTAATATTTAGGATTCTTAGTTGTATTCTTAATCTCATTTTTGCAAAAGTTAATTAAGTCTATCATGCCCACTTCCTAATCACTCCAATGACTTTTTTCTCACCCATTTTTTTATCTGTCTCCTTTCTCCTTTGTCTTTTCTCTCTTCTCTAACTTCTTGGCCTCCTCCGCCATGTCTTGTAAAGTCGATTGACACCTACCACCATTTTGAAATTGATTGCCCTGCATTTCAAGCAATATCTTGTCGGCAACACTAACCACCATTCTTTTTTTTTTTTTTTTTTTTTGAGAAATAATTACAACATGCTGCTAACCCCGCAGCTCGAACCATTTTCCTCCTAAACTCCTAAGCACTTTGTACATGAAGAGGCACCAATTCATCTACAAGGCCTTTAGCCACTAACCACAATTTTGAAACTAAATCATCTTGGGAGTTGCAACATAACTCATATCAATACTAGGTCTTTGACTTTTTGTTGACTTTGTAATATTATGCTACAAAAGTTTTTGAAACCTCACAAACTTATACATTATTATTTTAATTTATATTTTTAATTGAATTCAAATTGTGTTCAATATTTTAACCATTTATTAGAATCCTAGTGCATCAAATCATAACAAATTCCTAATTTTAAAATATACAATTCCATATGCAACTACAATCATAATGAATTCTTATTAATAACTACTACAATTATCAAATTTAATATTTAAACAAAAAAAAATATATATTATGTAATGCAGGGGTTAATGACTAGTTTTTAATTGAAAAGTCTAACAGATTTAATAATATAATATACACATAATAATAATGACACTCAAAGTTATTAATAATATGTAAAAAAATATGTATACATGATATTATTAAATCTATTAGTCTTTAATGTAATATTAATGAAACATTTAATGTGTCATAAACTTTTTTTTTTTTAAACCGAATTGTCATAAACCTAATATGCAAAGGATTAATTGTTGAAATTAAATGTCTAAAAGATATTGATGAAATTTTAAAGTGACTTAATCTAATCCTATTAACTACTATAATCAGGTGGAGAAAACCTTGGAATAAAAATTGGAGAAGGATTGTAGTGATCAAGCAGAAGGATGTAGTATGTATCAAAAAAGAAAAAAAGAAAAAAAGAATAAGGATGTAGTAGCTTTAGGCAAACCAATTGAATTAAAGAGGGTTCAAGATCATCACTTTACCAAACACCAAGCAAACTGATCTTATACATATAAGCTAGGATCTATCTTTCTTTCTTATTGATTTCATATTATCCATCCGTCCACCCCCCGATTGATTCTGTGGGGGCTCGAGGACCGATGAAAGGATTGTTGAGCTGTTAGTATGATTATTGAGGTATCAGTATGATTATTGAGGTATCATAAGCCCGAAGAGGGAATCCACCTGAGGAGAGGAGGAGAATAGACAAAAGATTTTTGGGAGCTCCAATTGGGAAGGATAGGGTGTGGAGAGAGAATCATGGGGGTAGGGGAAGTTTACAGTGAGAAGTAGCTTACTGCCTCTGCATTAAATGGTTGGCAGTAGTTTTATTAGCTGCATTGATGAGGAAGTGACTTGAACAATGAATTTCACAGCTAAGCAGCTCATTCTACTACCTTCACTAGAAGCTTAAGGGAACAGGTGTTATGATGAGAATTTGGGTAGGTGGAGATGAGGGGTCAAGATTTGACGTGTTAAGAAGTATATAAGAGAAGGAAACTTCCAGATGAAAGGTATCCAGGATAACAGATATCAAAAAGAGAAGAGTTAGAACAAGAACATTGAAAGAAGAGCATGAATTGTGTATCATTTTGTGTATCACTTACCTCCTTGAGCAAGCTTGTAACGAGCCAGATAAATACATAATTTGTGTTTTGTAGTCTTTCTTCCCCTATTTTTGTCCTCGGGCTAAGCCCTCCTTTTTTGTTCAACCCACTCTCTTACAAATATCTAGTAATTTGGGTCTAGTTAAGCTGCACAATTCCCATTATTCTAAGTGGGCTTGGATTGTTTGATCTTTGAGTCCTTACATATTCTATTATATATAAACCAAATAAATTAATCTTTCCTCCATTATGAAGTGTTAGAATTATGATTATTAACCTTCTCAAAAAAAAGAAAAGAAAAAGAATTATGATTATTAAATGATTAAATTTATTATTATTTCTTAATAGTTTAAGTTTTTGGAACAATTAGCAATTTACCATAATTAATATAGATTATCCTTTACCAAATATCCATATTCTCATCTACACCTGTGTGATTATATCATATAAAGAAACCAAATAAACCTTGCATTGAGGAAGGGTAAAGATAATCGTATTACAAAATATATAATGAACCAATTGAATTGATAACCCTGCATCATCATTAGCCTTCTTTTATCTTGATTATAAACTTCAACTACAAAGTCCCCATTCTTCATCTCAATCAAAAAGAAAAACCAAGCAAGTGAAGATAATTCTCTCTCTCTCTCTCTTTCTCTCTCTCTCCAGATTAGTGTATGTGACAATAGGACAGTGTAAAAATGGGATTTTACAGAAGTCTTGAATCTCATTCATATATACTACTCAAATCAGTTATCACTATTAAATTTGAAAAATAACAGTTTACATAAAATAAGAAACACATAGTACATGCAAATTAATTCCCTCTTCAACCTTGTATGATGTTTTATGAGACATCATTTAAATGTATGTTTTTGGGTGACAGTATAAGGTGCATCATGACCTAGAATATGGAAGTGAGATACATAAGAATCATGACAAGACAAAAATAGGGGGACAAACAAAAAAAGTGAGAGAGAAAGGAACAGATTTTGATCACATGGTTTCTCTGTTGATGTTAATGTGGTGGTGGGTGGACCTAATCATGGTGGTGGTGATGTTGGGTTGTGGGGCTCAGTCTCCTTCTCAACTGGGCCACAAAAATTAATTGATGAATTAATGGAAAATTGATCTGACCCTTTATAGCCAGGTCCACACCTAAATATCACCAACCTGTTGCATCAGGTTGATAATCAGTTTGTTTTCTTTGAGTTTGTACGACGCAAGTGAGCTGTTGTAACTGTATGGAATGGGAAATTCATGCAATGTGTGCAAATCTACAGGAAGAGGGTGCCTCCCTTTATGACTTTTTATCTGCATTTGAGATCTACTGCATGATTGTGTGCGAAACGTGATGATGAGAGATCCATGCTGCATATACTTTTTCCATTGATTGAGTAGGAGAAAATACCATTTTGTATTGGACAAATGGTCAATTTTTACAAGCTGGAGACTAGAAAATTCTGTTACTAGATCATTAAATAGCTGCCTATATCAGATAACTAAGAAGGAAGGATCACAGAAGAAGAAAGAAAGGAAGAGCTAAACGACAGATGAAGTTTATTTAATAGAAGATAAACGGCATGTAGCTTAGCTGTATTAAATTTATTCAGATTGTATCACACGTGTTGTAACTGATCTACACACGTGTTGTAACTGATTTACTTGATTCTGTTAGTTAGTTAGGCCTCTGTTTTGGGGGTTTAGGTTCAGAGATGTATATATGCATAGAGTGTGTACAGATTCATTATCTGATCAATTAGAGAAAATCTTATCATCCTTTTCTCTCAACTCTCTCTCTCTGCTTGTTCATTTCTTCATTCTTTCTCTTATTTTCTTATATGGTATCAGAGCACGAGCCTCCTTCAATGGCGTCGAATACTCAAAATGATTCTTCTTCTTCTGGTTCTTCTTCTCATCGAGAGCTAACTCCAATGGAAGATCCACGAAGTCCATTTTTCTTGCACCATGGAGAAACACCAGGTGCGATTCTGGTTACTCAACCACTAACTCAGGATAACTATCCTATGTGGTCCAGAGCAATGAGAATGGCTTTGGATGCCAAAAGCAAAATTGGATTCATTGATGGTACTGTCAACGCATCAATGGCTATCACACCANGGCCCCTACTGGCACCCTCCTTTGATTTTGTGTTGTGACTTCCTGCGCCCTTGCTGCTCCAGGAAGGCATGTGTTGTCTGTTCTACATCATCTACACAGGGGCGGAGGGAAGGGGGGGCACTTGCCTCCCTAGCCTTCTCAAAATTTCTCAATCAGTAGTGGTGTAAAATGCCGTAAAAGTTCCCACTTGACAGTTGACACAAAAGACAATTTATTTTTTCTTGTTATTTATATTTATTAGCTTGTCAACAATTGTTAGACAATTTTACATTCACATGGCAACACTTTTTTACAAAATGGGTCCTATCTAATAGTACTTTTTTTTTTTTTTTTTTGCACACTACTTTGCCAACTACGACTGAAAAAAAAAAAAAAAAAATACTGAATTGGAATTTGAAAGAAAAAAAAAATCTATGTTAATGTGTAATGTGCCTACTTTAGCACCTCAATAGTTGGTTTCCAGCTTACATTTTTTTCTCTAGTTATCAACCTCTTCAATATCAAACTTGAGTTTTTGCTATAAACTTGAATTTTAGCGACATAAAAAAGTAAAAATGTCTATATGAAATTTTAAAAGCATTCATGGCATTGAGTTGCGTATAGCCGAATAGAACTTCATAAGCATATGGCTATATTCTTAATATTTTTACATTGCTTTATTTTTCCAATTTATTTTAAAGATCCAAATTACATGTTTAAATTGTGTGTATTTAGTATCGATTAATTTATCTTAGATTAATTCTACCTTCAATCTTGTCTTTTAATCTTGCCCCCCCTAACTTGAAATTCTAGCTCCGCCATTGACTTCACAAGTATAAGTGCTTATGAAGTATGCGGAGTAAGGACCAGGGTTCAAATATCTATGAGAGAAATTCGCACACAGGTACACTTAAATTAGGCTAAAATAGAATTTCTATTTTAAAAAAAAAAAAAAAAAAAAAATCCTTAGCCTATAAAAGGAGATGGCCTTTCCATGTAATTGTTTTTTTTTTAAAAAAAAAATAGAAAACACACTGAAAATATTATTATAACAACATCACAGTACAGATACATCCTGGATAAGAGCATGCTGAATACAGCAAGGAATCTTTTCAATCCAAATTACATCATTGACAAGGTTTTGAGCTTGTCTTGCTAGAATATGGGCTGGCTTATTGCCAATCCTATGTACATGAGAGAAATGAACAACACCAAGTTCAGTACCTAACTCATGAATGCCTTCCATAATAGCATCTACAGAAGATGGTGGTATCGTATGTCGCTTGAGAGCATTGGAAATTATCAAGGAATCACCTTCCAACACAACATCTCGCAGCTCCAAATGCCTTGCCAGCAACAGACCAGCCTCATAGGCCTTAGCTTCAACTTCGACTGACCCCATTGGAGCTTTAATTTTTCTGCATAAAGCTGCCTTCAATCTGCCTTGAACATCTCTTATCACTACACCAATCCCAACTTGCTTCTTTGATGAAAAAAGAGACCCATCTACATTGATTTTAAAGAAACCTGCTGAAGGAGGAAGCCAGGCCACAAGCATAGGCTGATGTTGTGCATCAGGTATGTGCTGTACCGAATCTGGTGTAGCTTGAAAGCTTGAACCCGTAGCAGACCAGTACTCTTGAAGGAAATGTTCTATCCAAAGAGCAATGGCCGGACCTGTTTTTCCTTCTCCACCATAAAGAATTTCATTTCTATTACTCCAAAGTGCCCAAGCCATTGTGACCACCTATGAACATTTTTCCTCACTTGACTCATTGGTCATCATAACAAGCCATAACAGATCCATAAAAGAGTCACAATGAACATCCAAATGCAATAGTTGTAATTTTGAAGCAGCCCAAGTTTCTTGTGCTTTCGGACAGCCCCAAAAAATGTGTCCATTCATCTCAGCTTCTTCATGACAGCAAACACACATATCATCTGTAATCACATTACGCCTCCTTAACTTGACTTTGGTTGGTAAAGTGTCACAGCAAGCACGCCAACAAAAGTGCTGCACCTTATAGGGAATGGGTAAAGACCAAATTTTGTTCCAAAATTTTCTCATTAAACGACCATCAGAAGTAGTTCCATGGTTTGCAGTTGTAAACAAATTAACCGCTAATTTATAAGCACTCATAACAGTAAAATTTCCAGTAGAAGTTTCAGCCCAAGCCTGTTTATCCGCTGGTAGAGTAACACTCAAAGGAATACTCTTGATCAAGTTAACTTCATGAGGGATAAAGAGGTTGTCAAGCACTTCAGTTTTCCACCTTGCCGTTTGTGAGTCAATCAAGTCAGCAACATTCATATCAGCACTCAAAAACAACCCTGGAGAAAGTACTTTATGAGATGATACCCCTGGCAACCACTTATCTTGCCAAATCTTGATATTTGCTCCATTGCCAACTCTCCATTGCATACCTTCAATGACTAAGCTTTGGGTAGAAATTAAACTCCTCCATATATAAGAAGGGTTGTGTCCAATCGGAGCATGAACAATATCAGTTGTTGGAAAATATTTAGCTTTGAGTATCCTATAAACAAGAGACACACCCCCCATTTGAAGATTCCAACCTTGCTTTGCGAGCAAAGCCATATTAAACAACTTTAAATTTTTAAAACCCAATCCTCCATTACATTTAGGCTCACACATTTTTTGCCAACTAAGCCATGTGATCTTCCTTTTCTCTTTTTTTTGGTCCCACCAAAAATTCCTAATCATCCCATCATTTCCTCACAAAACGAATCCGGAAGTTTGAAATAACTCATAGTATAAGTCGGAATTACTTGAGCCAAGGCTTTGATCAAAACTTCTTTTCCGGCCTTGGACAACAATTTTTCTTTCCAACCCACCAACACTTTCCCCAATTTCTTCTTGATAGCATTGAAGGTGAGTCTTTTATTTTTCCCCACCAAAGAAGGTAAGCCAAGATACTTCTCATGTTGCTTAATTATTTGGGCACCAAACCGATTTTTATCTCCTCTTGAACATCCCTTGGAGTGTTGCTACTGAAGAACAAAGATGTTTTTGCACGGTTTAAACTTTGACCAGAAGCTTTCTCATACAAAGCAAGCAATTGTCGTAGTTCATCACACCCCTTTAACATTGCCTTGCAAAAAATCAAGCTATCATCTGCAAAAAACAAATGAGACAATCTAGGACCACCCCTACAAATTTTAACACCCTCCAGTTGACCCCTATTCACTGATGATTGAATCAAAGCAGGCAAACCTTCTGCACATAAAAGGAAGAGGTAAGGTGACAAAGGGTCTCCTTGACGGATTCCCCTAGATGGAGTAAAATGTCCTCTCGGAGTCCCATTAATTTTAATTGAATAGGTAACCACAGAAACACATCTCATGATCAAATCGCTAAACCGGTTAGCAAAACCCAATTTCTCCATAACCTTTTCAAGCCAAACCCACTCTACCCTATCATAAGCCTTACTCATGTCTAATTTAAGAGTCATTTCCCCAACCTTGCCCCCGTTTTTTTGGCTAATATGATGCATAGCTTTAAAAGACACCAAAACATTATCAGTAATCAATCTCCCATGGACAAAAGCACTCTGTGTATCACTAATAATCAAAGGTAAAAACTTTTTCAACCTATTTGCAATAGCTTTAGAAGCAATTTTATAAACTACATTGGCAGGGAAATTTTTCACTCGTAGATCATTAAATATAGAGGCTGTTGTAAAAACATTCAAACCTTTATGGCACACAAAAGGAGGATTCAATGTTACTGTGGGTGGTGAAAACATTCTGTTATTTGCTTTTAAGTTGGAAGTTGATGCAGAAAGAGTTATTCAAGGTGAACCATGGGCTTTTGACAGACATCTTGTTGTCTTTGAAAAATTTGACAATTATGTTCCTATTCATACGTTGGGTTTTAAATCAACAGCATTTTGGGTGCAAATTCATAATCTGTCTTTTCCCCTCCAAACTGTTGAAACGGCTTTTAGTATTGGACAGACTACTGGACCTGTGATCAAACCAAAAGATTTGGGCGAAATGTTGGGGCCGAATTTCATGAGAGTGAGAGTGGTTGTTGATGTCTCAAAACCTTTATGTAGGGGAAGGAAGATCTATTGGGATAAGGATGAAGGGTGGGCTGCTTTTATGTACGAGAGATTGCCGAATATTTGTTATTGGTGTGGGTCTGTGTCCAAGGGAGTCAATACCGTACCGGAGGCTGTACCGGTTTGCCCAGCAGTACGGTATATTTTGGATACCGGTCAATACCGGTGTACCGTTTCGGGTTTACTGCTATTTTTTATATTTTTAAATATATATATATATATATATATGTATGTGTGTATATATATTATAATAAATATAAAAGTTTACCATAAAACATTTCCTCAATTCAAAACTAATTATTCATAATTTTAGACTTTAGTATCAATTAAAAGAAAAAAAAAACACACAATATAAAAAATAGAAAGCTTAAAAGTTACAATTGCATACTAAGAAAACAAATAATACTAATAAGTTAATGCAAATAAATTACCATTCTACCCTAACAAAAATTCAAAAATTACAAAACTTAAAAAAAAAATTAAAAAAAAACTTTTTTTTGTACCGGCCGGTACGCCTGGTATTGCCCGAAATTGGCCGGTATGACCGATACATGGCCGGTACGGCTGGTATTTAAACCGGTACGAAACGTTAATGTTTCGATACCGGTATGCAACCGGTACGGTACGTACCGGTCAGTACGACCGGTACCGGTACGGTATCGACTTCCTTGTCTGTGTCTTAAGATGATAAAGACTGTTCTCTTTGGCTGCAAAGTAAAGGTACTCTGACTGTAGCAGAACAGCAATTTGGGCTGTGGATTAGGGCGCCACTTTACAATCTGGCAAAAAAGTCTTTTGTTGCAGTTAAAAGATATGAGCATGTGAATACTGGTGCTACAGATGGTTTTGGTGGTGTAATGAATGCTTCAGATGCTGATGGTTCAGGACTGAATGATGGCTTTGAAAACACAATCACCCCTTTTAATTCACGTGCTACAAAGGAGAATAGCTTGGTGCCTTGTTGTGTGGTGGGATTTATGGATGATGAAGAACACATTTCTTCCTCATTGAAACTATTTGGATCGCTGCAGATGGGGAAGGACGATGCAAGGGCAGTTCTGGATCTTGATGAACAGTTACAACTATTAGACCGTCAGATTGACTCCTCTCCAAACCTTTCCAAACTGCAAAGCGATAACCCGGATGCCGTTTCAGTGAATGTCCCTATTTTTCCTCATGCCAAGTATCGCATTGAAGTGTCAACTGAAAATCAAGAATTAAATAAGGTGGACGCTACTCCTAATTTTTCTCATGTTCAGCCTTGCATTAACGTGTCAACAGCAGGTCAAGAATTAAATAAGGAGGTAATCAATTATGAGGGGGACTCCTTGGAGGCAATCCCGCTTGAGGAATTTAATATTGGCCAAACTTATACTTCTAAAGGCAAAAAGACCTCACGTGGAAGACCTAGGAAATTCACACAGGGAGAACGCAACATTAAATACTGAGTCAGCCATTGAGCTAAAAGCTTAATGGAGCCCATAAATATGTGTTGGTAAAAGGCGTTAACCAATAACCATTACCCAGTTCTCCTTTTAAAGCTAATTGCCATGTAAACAACCCTACATGCTAGTTGTTACCGTTTTAAATCTTTCTCCTTATTTTATTTAGGAAAATACTAATGAGTACCCTTAAAACATTGATTAATAATCAATTTTTGGAAAGTTTTGATACCACTTTTATAAAAAATGAAAAAATTTATTAAAATATTAATTACTTTTTTTTTTCATTTTTCATAAAAAATTTTTTAAATAGATTATTAACCAGTACCCTAAGAACACTCGTTAATATTTTTCTTTTACTTATCTTACTATTCTTCTGCATTTCCATTGTCTACTTCAACATTATTCACGACAATTAGCGACAAAATGAGATATGAGACAGCCGTCAACATGATAGACAATGTCGGCTTAATACAATTTAAGGCTTACCGGCAATGATTATAAGTGGAATTTTTAAAAATATTTAAATATAAATCAAATGATATTTATTTTATTTTTATATTATTATCCTTTTGTTTTTGTTTAAAAATCATTCATTTTCTTTTTTAGATGAAAGATTACTAATTTAGTTTTTGTATTTAGATTTTATTAACATCTCTTTTACATTTGATAATAACTGATCCACTTAATCAACACATTTATAATAATTCTCTTTAAATGAAACAATTTATGGGTTTCAATTGGTTTAAAATTCTTTCTCCAAAAAAAAAAAAAAAAAAAGTTTTAGAATTACATTTGTACAATATTTTGGAAGCCATCTTAGAGGTGTGAGAAAGAATCCAAAACCAATTCTAAAAATAAATAAATAAAAATTATCATCTTACAATATTTTGGGACCATTCTAAGTTTTTTGGGGTATAAGGGACCTTAAGCCTGGGCCAAAGTGGCCAAGGCCTTGAGCTGGCCCTAATAAGAGATGAGAATCAGAAAGCATTATGTTGACATTTTTTTAATAAAAACAACAACTCATTGTGATAATAATATAAAAAGACTTTTAATGCATCTGATTTCATATAGAGTACAATTGGGTTAAGCACCAGAATTAACTAATGTCATAATTTTCAGATCCAACCCGTTCAATGAATCGTAATAGAAATGTTTAAGGTTTTTAAGATCAGATCAAGATCAAACCGAAATCGAACCATGATAACGTCATAATTAATTTAATATTTGATGATGCACGAAAATGAATAGACTGAAATACTTTGGGCTCGGTAATGGCTGTGAATCCTGAAAAGAAAGAAAGTACTGTCAAAGGTGACTAGTGTGACCCGGTCAAGGACCCTCCAACGATTAAGTTAGTTTTCTCTCTAGGACACAAGAAAAGAGAATAGTGAAATGGTTAGAACTTGCCTTGGGTGAATGGAATTTACCATTTTTATAGATAGTTAGACGTGGGTCTACTTGTTTGGATCCATCACTATCATGGGCAATGTTGGTCGTTGACAAAGAAAATGGGTTACATGGGGCATTGTATGTGGAATTTCTTCTACGTATCATGCAACGTGTCGTATTTTGCTCATGTGAATCTAATGGAGGATTTTTCTCAAAATTCACTAGGAATGATTCATTCGTCTATATACATGTTGTCTGTAGATACACTCTTCCATGTAATTGTTGTGCCTTCGCAAGTTTCAATCTCCTTCTCCCCACTCCAACGCAACATTAAATACTGAGTCAGCCATTGAGCTAACCTTAATGGAGCCCATATATATGTGTTGGAAAAAGGTGTTAAGCAATGGCCATTACCCAATTCCCCTCTTAAAGCTAATTGCCACGTAAACAATCCTACATGCTAGTTGCTACAATTTTAAATCTTTCTCCTTATTTTACTTATCTTACTATTCTTCTGCATTTCCACTGTCTCCTTCAACATTATCCACGACAATTAGCGACAAAATGAGATATGAGACAGCCGTCAACATGATAGAAAATGTCGGCTTAATACAATTTAAGGCTTACAGGCAATGATTATAAGTGGAATTTTTAAAAATATTTAAATATAAATCAAATGATATTTATTTTATTTTATATTATTATCGTTTTTTTTTAAAATCATTCCTTTTCTTTTTTAGATGAAAGATTACTAATTTAGTTTTTATATTTAGATTTTATTAACATCTCTTTTACATTTGATAATAAATCAAAACATTTATAATAATTCTCTTTAAATGAAACAATTTATGGGTTTCAATTGGTTTAGAATTCTTTCTCAAAAAAAAAAAAAAAGGTTTAGAATTACATTTGTACAATATTTTGGTAGCCATCTTGGAGGTGTGAGAAAGAATCCAAAACCAACTCTTAAAAAAACAAAAAAAAAAATTGTCATCTTACAATATTTTGGGACTATTCTAAATTTTTTGGGTATAAGGGACCTTAAGCCTAGGCCAAAGTGGCCAAGGCCTTGAGCTGGCCCTAATAAGAGATGAGAATCAGAGAGCCCATTATGCTGACATTTTTTAATAAAAACAACAACCCACTATGATAATAATATAGAAAGACTTATAATGCATATAATTTCATATATAGTACAATTGGGTTAAGCACTGGAACTAACTAATGTCATAATTTTCAGATTTAAGTCGTTCAATGGATCGTAAAAGAAAGGTTTAAGATTTTTAAGATCAAATCAAGGTTAAACAAAAATTGAACTGTGATGACGTCATAATTAATTTAATATCTGATGATGCACGAAAATCAGTAAGTTGAAATACTTTGGGCTACGGTAATGGTTGTGAATCCTGAAAAGAAAGAAAGTACTGTCAAAGGTAACTGGTGTGACCTGGCCAAGGACCTTCCAACGATTAAGTCAGTTTTCTCTGTAGGACACAAGAAAAGAGAATAGTGAAATGGTTAGAACTTGCCTTAGGTGAATGGAATTTACCCTTTTTATAGAGAGTTAGACGTGGGTCTACTTGTTTGGATCCATCACTATCATAGGTAATGTTGGTCGTTGACAAAGAAAATGGGTTACATAGGGTATTGTATGTGGAATTCCTTCTACGTATCATGCAACGTGTCGTATTTTGCTCATGTGAATCTAATGAAGGATTTTCCACAAAATTCACTAGGAATGATTCATTCGTCTATATACATGTTGTCTGTAGATACACTCTTCCATGTAATTGTTGTGCCTTCGCAAGTTTCAATCTCCTTCTCCCCACTCCAACGCAACATTAAATAATGAGTCAGCCATTGAGCTAACCTTAATGGAGCCCATATATATGTGTTGGAAAAAGGTGTTAAGCAATGGCCATTACCCAATTCCCCTCTTAAAGCTAATTGCCACGTAAACAACCCTACATGCTAGTTGCTACAATTTTAAATCTTTCTCCTTATTTTACTTATCTTACTATTCTTCTGCATTTGCATTGTCTCCTTCAACATTATCCACGACAATTAGCGACAAAATGAGATATGAGACAGCCGTCAACATGATAGAAGATGTCGGCTTAATACAATTTAAGGCTTACAGGCAATGATTATAAGTGGAATTTTAAAAAATATTTAAGTATAAATCAAATGATATTTATTTTATTTTATATTATTATCGTTTTTTTTTTTAAATCATTCCTTTTCTTTTTTAGATGAAAGATTACTAATTTAGTTTTTGTATTTAGATTTTATTAACATCTCTTTTACATTTGAGAATAAATCAACACATTTATAATAATTCTCTTTAAATGAAACAATTTATGGGTTTCAATTGGTTTAGAATTCTTTCTCAAAAAAAAAAAAAAAAAGGTTTAGAATTACATTTGTACAATATTTTGGTAGCCATCTTGGAGGTGTGAGAAAGAATCCAAAACCAACTCTTAAAAAAAAAAAATTATCATCTTACAATATTTTGGGACTATTCTAAATTTTTTGGGGTATAAGGGACCTTAAGCCTAGGCCAAAGTGGCCAAGGCCTTGAGCTGGCCCTAATAAGAGATGAGAATTAGAGAGCCCATTATGCTGACATTTTTTAATAAAAACAACAACTCACTATGATAATAATATAGAAAGACTTATAATGCATCTAATTTCATATATAGTACAATTGGGTTAAGCACTGGAACTAACTAATGTCATAATTTTCAGATTTAAATCGTTCAATGAATCGTAAAAGAAAGGTTTAAGGTTTTTAAGATTAAATCAAGGTTAAACAAAAATTGAACTGTGATGACGTCATAATTAATTTAATATCTGATGATACACGAAAATCAATAAGTTGAAATACTTTGGGCTACGGTAATGGTTGTGAATCCTGAAAAGAAAGAAAGTACTATCAAAGGTGACTGGTGTGACCCGGCCAAGGACCCTCCGACGGTTAAGTCAGTTTTCTCTCTAGGATACAAGGAAAGAGAATAGTGAAATGGTTAGAACTTACTTTGAGTGAATGGAATTTACTCCTTTTATAGAGAGTTAGACGTGGGCCTACTTGTTTGGATCCACCACCGTCATGGGTAATGTTGGTAGTTGACAAAGAAAATGGGTTGCATGGGGCGTTGTATGTGGAATTTCTTCCATGTATCATGCAACGTGTCATATTTTGCTAATGTGAATCTAATGGAGGATTTTCCACAAAATTCACTTAGTATGATTCACTCGTCTATATACATGTTCTCTGTAGATACACTCGTCTATGGAGAGCTTCCTTCATTGCATGACTTGGTTGTTCATGGACGAGCACCTTTATGTCTTTTGTTCTTGGATGAGCTCATGTAACTTATTCGGTGTTTTGGATGACGACACAAGGACGAGTAATACTTAGTGTTTATCCCCATCAGTTGTCCCCTTGTCCTTGTGTTGTCTGCAATTTTTTTTTTTTTTTTTGAATTTTCAAATTTTCAAAATTTTGAATTTTTTACTTGATTGTCGACATGTGGTTTCTCCATCTCATCTTTAGGTTTTCCTTCAATTTTCAAAATGTCTAAAATCATTGTATCGTCGTCTAGTAATAGTGACAATAGGGAGATAGATGAGTATCATGATAGCACTAGTGGTAGTGGTTCTAGTAGTAGTAATAGTAGAAGTAGTGATAGTGGTAGTAGTGGAGGGAATACTATGGACGAGCAATATACGTCCAAAGTTCCTAGGGTTCCTTTAGAAGTCCTTCAAAAGGAGCTAAGGATGAAAGCTGCTTTAGGGTTATGTGCTGGTACCTCGTTTGGTGCTCCTTTGTCCATCACCCCAAAAGAGGTAGAAACTATTTATAGTTGTGTTGTAGGTGTCTCTTCTAAGATGGATGAAAGAAGACTTACTTCTCTTAAAAGTTGGTACCAAATTCCAGATGACCTTAACCCTAGAGTACCTGTCTGTGGCGAGTGGTGTTGTGATCCTTGTCTTGGAGTAAGTATTTATGAGGCCTACCTTTTGGAGGGACTTAGGTTGCCTCTCAATGCCTTTACTAGAGAATTACTTACTAGGTTAGGTTTAGAAATTTGTCAGCTTAACCCCAATGCATGAAGGCTTATTGTCTCTATGCAGGTTTTATGGAGAGAAGTGTTTAAGGGGGATCGTCTTTTTACTATAGACGTGTTACTCTATTGCTACAAACCTTCTAAAATCAGTTAGTCCCTGGGTTTTTATCAATTCTCAGCCAGGGATACAGATTGTAGATTGATTAAGTCCCTTCTCACATTCGATAGGAACTGAAAGATGGAGTTCTTCTTCGTCTCTGGTTTTTGAGTTGGGAACCCTGTCGAAGTAGGCATGGATGCATTTCCCTCTTATATTGGAGAAATAGGGAACCTTCATCCTAAAGGTATGCTTCTTTTCTACTCAATATTTTCTATCTTTTTTGTATTTGTTTAACCCCCCCCCCCCCTCATTTTTTTAAGCTGTTGGACGACCTTCTTTGAACAGGTTTTATCTTGAGCGCATCTAGCAAGCTCGTCTATTCCCAGACATGAGTTTTCATTCTTTAGTTACTTTCCAGCCTCTTGCCACTTGAGGACTTGGGCCTGAACTGTCTACTAAAGCTTTAGCTCACGAGCTCACTACGTGTAGACGTAAGCTTTTTACTTGAATTTTTTTCTTATTCGTTTGAACCAAATTCTAACATTCTTTTTCTTTGCAGGGATAGCAATTATGAAAGAAAACAAAGGAGAGGGCCGAGCGGACGAGGAGACCATGCCAGAAACCTAATCTCAGCCTCGTCCAATTGCTGGAGATAAGAGGAAGACCCTGTCCAAGATGATTAACTTGGGAGATATTCCAAGTCATTGAGGTCACAAGAAGGCGAAGCATGGGTTGTTCAAATCTAGGGTCTCCAAGCCAGGTTTTGTTGTCCCTCTTGCTTCTCAACAGTCGTCTATTCAAATACATGACTTGGATTTGTCCATCCTTGTTGGAGTCACTCCGTCCAAACTTGCTGTAACCAGCTGGTCCCAACCTTCCAGAAGAGTTCCTATGAACCTTCTTAAGAATAAGGATCTTGCTTAGGAAAGGTTTCAACAGGCTGTGACTGACGAGGACATTGTTGCGTGTTATGACATGTCCTTGAAAGAATTGAACACTCCATTGTTCATGATCACTTCAAGGTATGTTTTGTTATTTTATTTTGATCATGTTTCTCATTTATTTGCCTAATCACATTTTGCAACTTATTTGTATATATAGGTCATGTCAAAGTTCACAGCAGTGTCCAGGCCGGCTACTGAGATGGACCAAGAAAGAATTAGGCCGGAAGCAAGGGTTCTTGAAGTGCAGGTTGACTGTAGGGGTAGAGCTGAGATAACGGCTAAGGCCATGGATGAGGTGAAGGAGCTGAAGAACCTCGTCGAAGAGCTTAAGGTGGATGTTATAGAAAAGGACACTCGTCTTGATCACCAGCCAAAAAGGAGTGACGAGCTTTGCATTCTTCTTGAGAAAGCCAAGGGAGAAGCCATCAAGGAATTTAGGGCGTCTAGCAAGTTCACTGATCTTTTGGATAAGAACTACGCTGCTGGTTTTGAGAACCGTCGCATGGATGCTGTGTAACGCTTCCCTAAGATTGCCTTTAGCTCTATTAAGCTTAACATTGGAGCTACAAGCTCTCTCCTCCAGACGAGTTCTGAGGACATTAATATTGAGGACAACACCACAACTTAGCCTGCTCAAGATGACCCTACCTCTGAAGAAAATCCCCTCCAGTAGTTGATGAAAGGATTTTAGAGCTTTTATTTATCTTGTTGTAGTAATGCTTTTTATTTATTTATGTGTATGATCCATTGTTTTGGATCATTTGAATTTGTTTAATTACATTTATCTCATCCTTGCTTTTAGACGAGTCCTGATACAATTTCCTTCTTAGGCTTAACTTAAAGGTTTTTGGACGATAGTCATCTACTTTTTATTTATGAATGTTTTATCCATACTGTTGATTTCCAAGTATTTTTTTTCTATGCTTCTCGTCTTTAGACTCATCTTTGGAAATTAACTTGGTTATGTTATCCATGATTTAGACTGGTTAGACGTGTCGTCCATGAGAAATGTCGCATGCATGCTTTTCTCTGTCTTTGATCTTTTTTGGAAGAGTTTCATTGGGAAATTTGTTCTTTCCCTTGTTCATTATCTTTTATGACAATTTACTTCCTTTTTATCAGAGATAGCTTATGACGAGACATCCTTTGCGTCTAGAGATTTTAAACGTCTTTCATTTTATTTGGATGTTGATTTTACAGAATCATAAATTTAGAAAATTCAAGCAGCTTTATATACAACATTTGTACACAACATTGTCCCTGGACTTACAACATTTGTACACAACATCGTCCATGGACATTAAGGACATAGTATATAGCATCGTCCAAATAGCTCATCCATCCTAATACTTGGTCCTTTTTTAGGGAATTTAAATTACTTTATGTTATGTTTTAAAACAGTGTGTTATGTTTTAAAAAAGGACCAAGTATTAGCATGGACCAAGTATTAGTGTGTTATTTGAAAACATAACACACTGTTTTAAAACATAAACATTGAAAACATAATATAAACAAACTTCTTAATCCCATCCATGCTGACCTTCCTAACGAGTTTCTTTCACTGGTAGTACTTTTTCAAATGCTTCACATTCCATGGGTGTTCCAACTTCCATCCATCTAAAGCCTCCAAGTAGTATGACCCTCGCCTTTTGGAGTTGATAACTCTGTATGGTCCTTCCTAGTTAGGTCCCAACTTTCCATGAGCAGGGTCCTTAATGGCTAAGGATACATTTTTTAGGATGAGGTCCTTAATATTAAACTGTCTCAGCTTTTCCAATGCATCATGGTACTTAGTCATCAGGTTTTTATAATGCACCACCCTCTGCTCTACGTCCATCTTAACCTCGTCAATAAGATCAAGGTTTAGACGAAGCTGTTTTTCATTTTCCTCCTCCTTATAATGGGCTACCCTGTGGCTAGTTAATCCAACCACCACTGGTATCACTGCATCACTTCCATACGCTAGGTTAAAGGGAGTCTTTCTAGTAGGAGTCCTTACTGTCGTCCTATATGCCTAAAGGACACTAGGTAATTCATCTGGCCATATCTCTTTTGCCTCCTCAAGCCGAGTTTTGATGATCTTTAGGAAGGATTGGTTTGCAACTTCAGCTTGTCTGTTGGCCCGTGGGTGGGCGAGCAAGGAGTAATGATTTCTGATTCCTAACTACTCAAAAAATTCTCTAAGAGGTGTGTTGTCAAATTGTCATCCATTGTCTGAGACGAGTACCCTAGGGATCCCAAATGGCAAACGATATTCTTCCAGAAAAAGCTTCTGATGTTCTGCTGAGTGATTTTCGCCAAGGGCTTTGCTTCCACCCATTTGGTGAAATAATCAATCCCTACCACTAAAAACTTCATTTGTCTCGTCCCCATAGGAAAGAGACCAAGGATATCAAGTCACCACTAGGAAAAAGGCCATGGAGCCACCATTGAGGTAAGATACTCTGATGGTCGTCTAGGGATGTTGCTGTAGCGTTGGCACTTATCACACACTTTGACATAAGCTTTGGCATCTACTTGCATCCACGGACTATCTTATGGACTAGTGATCTAGCCCCTGAATGATTTTCGCAAGCTCTTTTATGGACGTCCCTTAGGACGTAATGGAACTCGTCTGGAATCAAACACCTCAAGTAAGGCTGAGAAAAACCTCTTTCATATAACCTCTCATCCATGAGGACAAACTTCGCAGCTCTTATTCTTAACTTCCTTGCTTCTTCTGTGTCTTTAGGGAGTAGTCCGTCTTTGAGATAAGACATAATTGGGATGGTCCAATTGACAACTCCATCCACCTGATTTATTCCGTAACATCTATGCTCAGAACATATTGGACTTTAACTTGATCACCTACCGTCTCTTCCAAAGATGTTGTCTTGGCCAAGACGTTAGCTTCTGTATTCTCTTCCCTTGGTATTTGTTGAAATTGGGCTGTTGTAAAGCCTTTGATGCATTGCTTAACTTTCTCCAAGTATATCTTCATTCGCTCTCCTTTGGCTTTGCACGTCCCATTTACTTGTCCTGCTTTGCACGTCCCATTTACTTGTCCTATCACTAGCTGTGAATCTCCCTAGACGAGGATTGATTCCGCCTCAAGTGATTTCACCAATTCCAAACCCAAAAGTAAGGCCTCATACTCAACTTCATTATTGGTTATTTAGAATTGTAGATGGACGGCGTACTCTAAATGATCTCCTTCTGGTTGTTGTAAGATGATCTCAATTCAGGCTGTATATTGTGTGGACGACTCACTGCTTTGCCCTCTGGTCTCCATCTAACTGATCGTTAGCTGGAGTAAATTCAACAATGAAGTCTGCAAGGACTTGTGCTTTTACTGCTTCTCTTGGCTTGTATCGCACATCGAACTCACTAAGTTCCACTACCCACTGTATCAATCGTCCATCAACCTCCAACTTTTTCATAGCTTTCTTCAACAGGTGATCTGTCAAGACATTGATTACATGAGTTTGGAAATAAGGTCTAAGCTTTCTTGCTGCTGTTACTAGTGAAAATGCTAGCTTTTCCATTGGTGGATACCGTCCTTTAGCTCCTTTCAAGGCTTTGCTAGTATAGTAGGCGGGTTTTTGTATCTTTCCTTCTTCTCTAATCAAGGTTGAGCTTACTGCATGGGGAGACACTAATAGGTAAAGATACAAATCCTCTCCTAGTTTGGACGGGCTCGGCAGCGGGGTTAAAGCGAGATAAGTCTTTAAGTCTTCAAAAGCTTGTTGACACTCGTCCGTCCATTTGAATGCCTTCTTTAATATTTTGAAAAATGGTAAACACTTGTCAGTGACTTTTGAAACAAACTTGTTAAGGGCTGCCACTCGTCTATTAAGGCTCTGGACATCTTTAATATTCTTCGAACGTTCCATGTTCAAGATTGCCTGGATCTTATCAAGGTTTGCCTCAATCCCTCTTTGTGAGACCATAAAACTGAGGAATTTCCCTGATGTAACTCCGAATGCACACTTGCTTGGGTTCAGCTTCATCTTATACCGTTTAAGTTTATCAAAGGTCTCTTGAAGATCGTCCAGATGCTGCCTCTCCTTCGCACTCATCCACATATACTTCAACATTTCATCCAATCTGAGGACGAAACATGTGGTTGACCAACATGTGGTTGACCAACCTCTGGTCGGTAGCTCCTGCATTTTTCAACCTGAACGGTATAACTTTATAACAAAACAAACTTTAGCTTGTGATGAAGGGTGTTTTCTCCTAGTCTGCCTCGTCTATCTTGATTTAGTTGTACCCTGAGAATGCATCCATAAAACTCAACAATTGATGTCCACCTGTTGAATCTCCTAACTAATCAATGTGTGGAAGAGAATAACTATCTTTAGGGCATGTCTTATTTAAATCTGTGAAATCTACACACATCCTCCACTTGCCATTAGCATTCTTGACCATCACTATATTAGCTAGCCAATCAGGGTAGTAGACATCACGAATGAATTCTACAGTGATTAACTTTTGGACTTCTTCTTTGATGGCATTATCAAGTTTTGGGGCAAACTCTCTCTTTTTCTGATGAACAGGCTTGTAAGATGGAGATACATTTAGACGATGAGCAATCACACTTGGGTTAATCTCAGGCATGTCTTCATGACTCCAAGCGAATATATCTATGCTTTGTCTAAGAAATTTAACAAGATCTTGCTTCGTCTCTTCCTTCATAATTGTGCCAATCCTAGTAAACTTCTTAAGGTTGGACTCATCTAGCGGCATATCTTCTAACACTTCAACTAGTTCAGCTAGCACCCTCTTTTCTTCAATGTTCATTGTCTATATTTGCTCGTCCATGACAAGCATTGCTAAGTAACACTCTCTAGTTGCTAATTGATCCCCTTGTACTTCTCTGATGGCATAATCTGCCGGGAACTTAACAGGCAAGTGGTAAGTGGATGTTGCAGCTCTCCAACTATTCAGAGTTAGTCATCCAATGATGGCATTATATGAAGACGAACAATCCACAACAAGGAAATTTACTTTCTTATTAATTTGTCATGGATAAAAGCTAACCACGACTGGTAGGGAGATTGTACCTAATGGTAAAACCTTCATTCCTCCAAACCCGATCAATGGTACATTCACTAGATGAAGTGACTCCTTGTTAATCTCCATTTGTTGAAAGGCTAGATAATAAAGAATGTCTGCTGAACTCCCATTGTCTATTAACACCCTTCTGGTTGTATAATTCACAATTGCCAAGGTGACGACAATCGCATCGTCATGAGGATGGTGCAATCATTTGGTGTCTTTGTCCGTGAAAACAATGTCTGGCTTGTCTTCTCTAATTATCATTGGTGGTCGTCTAGACAATTGAACATTTTGGACGACCCGTAAGTAGGTCTTCTTAGCTTTGGACGAGCTTCTTGTAGACATGCCCCCTACAATCATCTTTATTTCTCCAAACGGTGGATATACTAATTCCTTCGCTTTTCCCTTCATTGGTTGTCTCTCATCCAAGGAAAATTTTCAATTTTCCTTGTTTTATGAGAACTTCTATCTGTTGCTTCAAGTCATAACACTTGTCTGTATCATGCCTATGGTCACGATGAAAGCAACAATACTTGCTTTTATTCCTCTTGCTGGGATCTCCCTTCATTCTTTCTAGCCACTTCGAGGATGGATCATCTTTTATCTGCATTAACACCTAATCAAGCGAAGTGTTTAGAGGAGTGTAGTTGGAATACCGTCCTAAGGATAACCTTGCCTTTTTGTTGTCCTTGTCTCTTTTCTCCCCCACTTTGGCTTTCTTTGGATAAGGACCTTGCTTCGGGTGGTGCACATAACTGTTCTCTAGTTGTTCACCTTTCTTTTTCTTCTTGGCAATAATGGTGTCCTCTGCGTTCATGAAGCTTTGGGCTGAATGTATTAACTCAGCCATTGTCTGTGGCTCTCGATCGTACAACTTATGAATGAACAAGTCCGAACGAACTCCATTGTTGAAAGCTGCCAAGAGGATCTTGTCGTCCATCTCATCTACTAATAAGGCTTCTTTGTTGAAGCAGCTGATAAATGAACGCGGCTCTTATTCTCTCCTTGCTCTATGCTCAATAGACTGGACAAGGAATGTTTCTGCCTTTATCCACCTACAAAGTTGTTAACAAACAACTTACTTAACTCCTAGAATGAAGTTATGATGTTTGGTGGTAACTTTCCAAACCACACTCTGCCCGATCCTTTCAAGATCGTAGGAAATGCTCTGCACATAATTTCATCTGAAACACCTTGTAAATGCATGGTTGTCTTGAATATGGCAATGTGATCACAGGGGTCATGCGAATCGTCATATGAATCCAAAGTGATCATTTCGAACTTGGAAGGCAAGGGATGACTAGTGATGGACGCAGTAAAAGGGGAATTTGTCCTATGGACGAGTTCATCCACATGGTTAACTCTTCTTATGGAGTCTTTCATTTCTTCCATAACTCTCTCCATCTGGTCCATTTCTCTCTCCAAGTGTGGTACCCTACAAGTGACAGTACCTCTGGACTGGTCCCCTTTAGCATTGTTCTTAACACCTTTACATCCTAAATTTTGGCCTCGTTCTCCACCATGTTATTAACGTTACCTGTTAACTTCTCTAGTTAACTCCTGGTTCTATTGCATTAGCTTTGCCATTGTTGCTGCCATGGACTACAACTGTTGCTAGACAATCATGGGGGGGGGGGTGCGTGCGATTTGGGAGGCTGGAGGCATTTTCACTCTTCTGGTGCCCTGGACTAGTAGCCATTGACATAGTCTGAACCATGCAACCTTTTTGTCTTGGAAATTAGAAAAGTTAATACTTAGAAACTTTTTCTTATCTTTTTCTCACAAACGGCGCCAATTGATAATGCACGAAAATCAGTAGGTTGAAATATTTCAAGCTACGGTAATGGTTGTGTATCTTGAAAAGAAAGAAAGTATTATCAAAGGTGACCAGTGTGACCCGGCTAAGGACCCTTCGACGATTAAGTCAGTTTTCTTTCTAGGACACAAGGAAAGAGAATAGTGAAATTGTTACAACTTACCTTAGGTGAATGGAATTCACTCTTTTTATAGAGAGTTAGACGTGGGTTTACTTGTTTGGATCTACCACTATCATGGATAATATTGGTGGTTGACAAAGAAAATGAGTTACATAGGACGTTTAATGTGAAATTTCTTTCACATATTATGCAACGTGTCGTATTTTGCTCATGTAAATTTAATGGAGGATTTTTCACAAAATTCACTCAGTATGATTCACTCGTCTATCCACATGTCGGCTGTAAATACACTCTTCCATGTAATTGTTGTGCCTTCGCAAGTTTCAATATCCTTCTCCTCACTCCAACGCAACATTAAATACTGAGTCAGCCATTGAGTCAACCTTAATGGAGCCCATACATATATGTGTTGGTAAAAGGTGTTAAGCAATGGCCATTACCCAATTCTCCTCTTAAAGCTAATTGCCACGTAAACAACCCTACATGCTAGTTGCTACAATTTTAAATCTCTCTCCTTATTTTTACTTATCTTACTATTCTTCTACATTTCCATTGTCTCCTTCAACATTATTCACGACAATTAGCGACAAAATGAGATATGAGACAGCCGTCAACATGATAGACAATGTCGGCTTAATACAATTTAAGGCTTACAGGCAATGATTATAAGTGGAATTTTTAAAAATATTTAAATATAAATCAAATGATATTTATTTTATTATATATTATTATCGTTTTTTTTTTTGGTTTAAAAACCATTCCTTTTCCTTTTTAGATGAAAGATTACTAATTTAGTTTTTGTATTTAGATTTTATTAACATCTCTTTTACATTTGATAATAACTAATCCACTTAATCAACATATTTATAATAATTCTCTTTAAATGAAACAATTTATGGGTTTCAATTGGTTTAGAATTCTTTCTCCAAAAAAAAAAAAAAAAAGGTTTAGAATTACATTTGTACAATATTTTGGGAGCCATCTTGGAGGTATGAGAAAGAATCCAAAACCAACTCTTAAAAAAAAATTTTTAATTATCATCTTACAATATTTTGGGACTATTCTAAATTTTTTGGGGGTATAAAGACCTTAAGCCTAGGCCAAAGTGACCAAAGCCTTGAGCTGGCCCTAATAAGAGATGAGAATCAGAGAGACCATTATGCTTACATTTTTTAGTTCTAATAAATAAAAACAACAACTAATGTAATAATACGATTGGGTTAAGCATCGGAACTAACTAATGTCATAATTTTCAGATCCGAGCCGTTCAATGAACCGTAAAAGAAACGTTTATGATTTTTAAGATCAAATTAAGGTCTAACCGAAATCGAACCGTGATGATGTTATAATTAATTTAATATCTATTTAAATATATTAAATTAATATAAATACAAAATTTGACTAAAATTGTCCCTAAATAAATATAAAAATCTATATTTCAAAAGCATTTTTTATATCATAACTTTCATAAGATAAATAATAAAAATTTAATTCAAAGAAAACATAATAAATAAACAAATTTATAATTAAATGCATAACAATGTCAAAGCTGATTTACTGATTTAAAAAAAAACGTTGTTGATTTACTTAAATCACTAACCAAACCATATAGTAAACCATTTTTATCAATTTTAAATCTAATATAAAATATTATTAAAATATTAAAGAGGAAAGTTGATGAAGCTTACTGTGGTCGTAGTAGTGCTATTGTGGGACACTGGTACTGTAATGCATGAATAGAATATCAACAAAACTAAAAACTAATTACATAATAAATATATCAATCTCATAAAAAAAATGAATAAATGGCTTCAAAAAATATATATATATATATATCAATAGATATTTGGATTTGATATTTGTAGACCTGTGTTACACGATAGGCGAGACAGTCAAGGCATTTTGTGGTACTACAGCTTTATCAAACAAAACAAAGAGGTCATTAGCCCAAAAAAGAGAAAACAAAACAAAACAAAACAGTGAGAGGAAGGGAGAAAGAGACAGAGTTTCAGAGTCAGAGCCACTGCCGTAACTACAACTGATTTGGAGAGATCAGATCGCCGGTCTTCGACTGGAAGTTGCAACGGACGACAAGGGCAGAAGCTTTGCCTCGCATCTGGCGACTTGTGGAGGCAAATAATCGGAGATTTACTTAGATTTTATACTGCTATTTCTTTTAGTTCTTTGTAATTAGTATTGATTTATTTTTCTTTTTATTATCTTAACAATGGTGATAAGGTGGGTGTTGTAAATGCCTTCTTCTTTCTTCTTTTTTTATTTTTTATTTTTAACTCTGTTTTGAACCGCAAGAATTATCCACGGTTTTCAAACCTAGGCGGTTCAACTGCGGTTCGTACAGTGAGCTGATTTTTTTTTACGTAAAACAGTTTCTGGTTTAAAAAATCAGTATGGTAAAAAAACTGAAAAATGGGCCGGTTATATCAAACAGATGGTTCCGGTGATATCATAAATATTTATTTTATAATTTTATAATTATAAAAATAAAAATATAATAAATTTATTACTAATAATATATAAGTACAAATTTGCAAAAAAATCATATGAGTTTTTACATCTTATACTTAAAAAATAATAATAGCAAAATGTAAAAACATAACATTTAGTGATATTTTTCATTTAGATTTAATTATTTTTCTTTTAAAATAGACCAACACATATGTTTAATTGAAATCTCCTTCTAAAAAAAAAAAATTGAAATCTTAAAAACAAAACGTTTATTATTTATTTATATGTGTGTATATATATATATTAGTGAATTAATGTCAAAAAAAATTAATTAACTTTTAAGTTTATTCACTTAATTAATTAAAAATACTATTTTTATCTCATCATAATTATCCTAAGAAGAAAACAAAAACTAAATTCAGCAAATATCTAAAGCTAAATTATAATTATCAAGTAGTGTTGATATATTACATTATAGTTGTACAATGTACAGTGTGCCTAGTAAATCAAAAACAAAAAGTAAAGTTTTATCAAGTAATGGTAATATATGGCTCTCATTGATTGCAAATTACAAACTAAAATACAAAGGTGTGGCTCTCGTTGTTTTATTGTGTATACAGCTAGCAGACCAGCAGAGCAGAGTCTGTAAAGTAGAGGTTCGATTGTTTTGTTTATGTGGGGCTGTTGCGAACATGTGAGTAAATATATATTTTTAGTTTTTAAATAATATTAAATATATTTTTATATATTTATTTATTTATATATTTTAAAAAATTAAAAACTGTTGTTTAAAAACACGTACTAAATTGACTCTTAATCTCTCTCATTTTCTTTGAAGAAATAGTTCATTTCAAGAAATTCAAGCAAATACTGTGTTTGTGCTTTGCTTCGTGCCCCTTTAGCTCTCCTCTTCCAAATTGAAAAAATAATTTTCAACCTCTTTTTTTCTTTGAAAATTTAAGAGTAAGTTTAGTAACTGTTTTTTTCACTTATTTTCTGTTTTTAAAAACAATTTTCTATTTTTGAAATTAAAAAAACTTGTTTGGCAACTCAAAATGGATAGAAAACAAAAATTGTTCTCAAAACTTAATTTGTGAAGGAAATTAAAAACATGCAAAAAACTGTTTTCAGTTTCTAATTTTTAAAAGTCAAAGAAAACACGCATTTAATTTAATGAATCTATCTCATTTAATCAGTTAGTATTAGAGTTCAAATCATAATAACAACGTATTTTAGTATTTTATATATATATATATATATATTTTTTTTTTTCAAAAAACTACTTTTTAATTTTAACTAACCAAACATATTTTTGATTTCAAAAATAAAAAAAAATTGTTTTTTCTTTATATTCCCAAAAACAAATTTTTAAAAATAGAAAACAAAAACGGTTACCAAATATAATCTAAAAATCTCTCACTCTTTGTGAGTTAACATCTGTGTTTTCACACATGGTTTGGAATCTTGATTACTTCAAGAGGCTAATCTCTGATGCCATACTTTATTTCAATAATTACAGACGTAGATCTGAGAAAAAACTATTAGATTTTTCTGCAAAATGCATGGCTCTTGATATGTTTCATGGATTTAGCAAAATCGGTTCAACTATTCTGATTTTCAGTTTTTTGGTTTATCCGTTTCTTAATTTTCGATTTTACTAAATAATTGAACCAAATTAGTGTTTAGTTTTGGTTGAATTAGACAGTTTGGTTTGATTTTCAAAACTATAGTTTTTAAAGTTAGTGTGTGTTTGAGTTAGGATTAAAAATTAAAATTATTTTATTATTTAGCTTATTTTTGCTACTATTTATAGTCATCACTATACTTTTTAGTACTATTTATAGGTCTCATTATATTATTTCAACTGACTTTTATTTTTATTTATCGTATTTTTAACAATAATTTTTTAATTTTAACAAAATAAACGGTATTCAAATAAATTTAAAATTATCATTTTGATGATCGGTCTTATCCGAATTCCAAAGCCATAAATTCAGTGATTGTGACTTGTAATAAATAAGGTGAGGGAAGAAAATTACCCTTACATTAATTTTGTTAATATTGTAGTTAATTATTTTTAATCATTATATTTAATACTATTTATGGTCATCACTACACTTTTTAGTACTATTTATAAGTCTCATTATATTATTTCAACTGACTTTTATTTTTATTTATAGTATTTTTAACAATAATTTTTTAATTTTAACAAAATAAACTGTATTCAAATAAATTTAAAATTATCATTTTGATGATCGGTTTTATCCGAATTCCAAAACCATAAATTCAGTGATTGTGACTTGTAATAACCATAAATTTAGTGATTGTGACTTGTAATAAATAAGGTGAGGGAAGAAAATTACCCTTACATTAATTTTGTTAATATTGTAGTTAATTATTTTTAATCATTATATTTAATAGAAATTAATAATTTCAAAAATATGTAACTTTTTTGGACATACATGAGCCGTCTCTTTTATTATATATATTCTCTATGTATCTCTCTCTTTGGATTGAGTAATGTTTATAGAAATGGGTTCTGGGGTTTATTTGGCATCTTTAGCTCTTTTTCATGCTATGTTTCTGCATCTTCCTCTGCATCACAAAGCTGAAGCTGCAAGTGAGTGCGATTTGTTCACAGGAAGATGGGTAGTGGACAAATCATACCCACTTTACAATACAGCCGCATGTCCTTTCATTGAGAGGGAGTTCGGTTGCCAGAAGAATGGCCGTCCCGATCTCGACTATACCAAGTATAGATGGATGCCCCTTCACTGCGATCTTGTTAGGTAACCCCACCAACCATTCTTTCCTATCTTTTTCATACCTCTAAAATGGCATTTCTTGGAATGAATGTTCGTTGTATCATGTATGACCACAATGCACATTGAGAAACAACTTCAGTACCTTGCTTGAATAATAAATTTTGATAATTTCATAAATTTCATCCTTATTTCTTTTTTTTTTTATTTATTTAAAAATAAACATATAAAACCAATTAGGGGGGGGGGGGGTAGAAGTTGGAATGACTTTTGTGAAGTTTTTATAATAGCAAAGCTTTTTTATTTTTTGCTAAACTTTTATATAGCAAAGCTAAAATTAAAGTAAAACCCAAAAGTTATGATGTTTTTGCAAAGCTAAAATTAAAGTAAAACCCAACAGTTATGATGTGACTATCTGTAATTGCATTTGTTATTTAAATATCGTTTATTGGTTACATAACTTTTATAAACACTATGGACACCCTTAATTTCTCACTATGTTTCTTAAGTGCAATAGCCTTTCGCATTTATTTATTTATTTTAAATTCTCTCAAACTCAAAGCTATTAAAAAAGAAAAACTAAAATATAGAATAAATCTCGTTCTCCCACTCTATGGGCTAAGTTATATAATATATTATAATATTTCATGACTATCATGTGAACATAGATCACATGTGAATATAAAAGTCCGTGGCATGTGGCAACCAATTAGGTTTTGGGATTGGCATTAGCTTAAAAATTCAATTTGTTTTTATTATTTAGTTTATTTTTGTTATTATTTATGCATTTTATTGTATTTTTTAATATTGTTCATGAGTTTCAGTTACTTTTTATTTTTATTTACAGTATTTTTAACAAAATTTTTTTAATTCCAATTAAATAAACTGCTTCCAAATATAATTCCTCAGTCACATGATTTGTTGAAGAACGTTTGACGGCACATCCAAGCTCTAATTGGCTGTCGGTGTCACTTTTTCACAAATCCTTAATTATTAGATTTAGAGGTGGGGAAAAGCTATAGGCATTGTTTTGGTTTTTGGCACCGTGGTTATCTTTTCATAATGACACACATTCTCTTTTAGCATGTGGGAAGCAAAGCTGTTCTTCACTCTAGTATTTTTTAAGAGTGTATTTATGCTTTTTATTATCCCAAAAGGGCCAAAACTAAGTGGGAGAATGTATGCTATATTATATTATATTATATGCATTAATTGTCTTCCCAAAATTAGCATATAAATAAATTATGAAAACTCTACTTTTGTTAGATTCAATGGTCAAGACTTTTTGGAAAGATTCCGAGGGAAAAGCATCATGTTTGTGGGAGACTCGCTAAGCAGAAACCAGTGGCAGTCATTGACATGCATGCTTGTCTATGACGTTCCCAATGCTGAATACAATTTAACAAGAGAAGGAGATATTTCCATATTTGCATTTACGGTATGAATATCAATTACTATTTCTTTTTTTGTTATTTTTATTTATAGGTCATGCTAACGAGTGTCTTAAGGGTACTAACTAATAATTCATTTTAAGAAAGTTTTGTTATCACTTTTATGAAATGTAAAAAACTATTAAAATATTAATTACTTTTTTTTTTTTCATTTCCCATAAAATCTTTCTTTAAATGGATTATTAATGAATGCCCTAAAAGCACTCGTTAACATTTCTTTTTATTTATTTGTTATCACTAGCTGTGGCCATTTTTGTTCTAATCTAAATCCTTAAAATTAAAACCTAAACCAAATAATCTTAACCTTGCTTTTTGCTTATGTTTGACCTTTGAAAATTAGATTCTTCTATAACGTTCTTAATTCATCTTTATAAAACAATTTAGTACAAATTTTGGAGTTATTATCGTACCAGTAAGTAGAAAAGGGTAAGGATAGATTTGTAGAACTAGAATACTATTTTAATTTGATATATTAATTCTCTTGTAAGAATAATATATAAAATTTATGGCTAAAATGCAAATTGCACATTCTAAATTTGACATAAGTTTGACTAAAATTCGTTTTAGTCCTCTAACTATATTTTTGTTTAATTTGAATTTTTTAAGTTTTAAATCTATTCAATTCAATTTAAAAAAAAAAAATTAAAAAATAACTCTCACATGAAAAATCTATAAAACATTTTTATTAATTTTATAAATTTTTTCATGTGAGAAAAACAATTTTTTAGTAGCAAACTTTTAACGAATTGGACAAAATACCTTAATTGAATAAATTTGAAACTTAGAAGATTTAATTAAATGAAAGTAAAGTTAAATGATTAAGATTAATTTTAGTCAAATTTAAATAGTGCAATTTGCATTTTAGCAAAAAATTAATGCTCCCCCTGTCTTACTTTTTTTGTCCTGTTTGAAAAGTCAAATTTTTTAAGGGAACATTATTTATTGTCTTGTCTACCTTTTAAAAATGTATAAGTTTCCAAAACTATTCTTAAAAAATTTATCAAAAAATTGAATTAGTAAATTAATAGGGGTATTATAGGAATATTAGTAAATTAATGACTTTTATTTTTAGAAACATGTCAATATTTTAAGACATCTCAAAATGAAATAGAGTACAAAAAAAGTAAGATGGAGAAAGTATTCAATGCTGCTGAGCATAATAGTATAGTTATTTACATAAACTTCTTTCTCACATGGTAGTGAGTTCCACTAATTAAAAATGGAAGAACATGCATTTAATGTCCTTTCTCAGCATTAAATAATTATTACTTAGCATAATAAATGTGTTTAATTAATGAGATCCACAAATTAAGTGGGAAGGGAGCAAACATTTATTCTATTTCCTTGATAATTAATTACACTACTTTAATGAGTAATTAATTATTCAATAAAGAAATCATTTTTATAAACATTGATGGTTTTGAAAATGAACTCCATCTATTTATATAATAAAATTATGAGAGAATATATAATTATTATTTATCAAAACTTTTAAACCTAATAGGCAATAGCTTAAGGTTAATGAAGGAATGTTTCATAAAAAAAAAAAATGAGGAAATGAAAATTCTTAATCCAATACTTTATATATAAAATACTTACAAAGGGGACTTTGGGTTCTTCAAACTTGATTAATTATGTGTTAAATTTCATATTTGAGTTTTTTTTTACTAGGGATTTGAGTTCTAATGTAGGTCTCTTTTTTTATAAATCATATTAGAAAAGATAAAACATAGGCATTGTGGGGGGGAAAAGCCCAATCTAACGTAGTGGGCCTAGGGCCCTATTTGAGGATTACTGTGTATCCGAAGAGAAGGAACCGGTTGCGATAAAGTCCATCTGGAAGAAGGATACCTGGAAATAAAGGAAGAGTACAATCCAAAGAGGTCACCAGCGGTCCGAAGAGGTCCTACTCCTCGGATACGAATAGTATTGATTAATCAAACGTGTGGAAGGTCCGTATGGTCTTCGTAGCAACCCCAATGATCAAGATAAGCTCTGAGTATATTTGGAGACGATAAGAACGAAGAAATATCTAAAGGAAAAACTGCTACCATCGTATTAAATGCACTACAGCAACTTTTCTAGCCTCATTTATGTGGAGAAGACCCCTGAACAGTGTAACCTCAGTTACTGCTACTCACAAAAAGTTAAAGAAGATACATGACATGACATACACTTAAGTAGGTACCCAGATGAAGAACAAGTGGAAGATGGGGATAAGGAGGAAGAATACTATACAAAGAAGAAGGGCTCTTGATAGATGTGGAAAGGGGGGCGAAAAAGAGGAGAAAAGAAAAAAAGAAACATTTTACTGTAGTCCTAAGAATTGTAACAAGTATTTAATCTATCATAAGTCTCTTTGGACTTCAGCTTATTTGATCTTTACATGTATTTTTATTCTGGTTCATACTTAGATGTTGTGATCAACCGTTGTGAGCTCCATAGTCAACCTAACTCTATCATCCACACTCTACAAATTTATTGTTTTGGGCTTGAGTTACAAATCCTAACCCTACAATTGGCGCCGTTTGTGGGAAGAGCTTGAGTAGAAGTGGAAGCAACAGTTGATAATGGCTGAGCCAGGGCAATAACCAGTAGAATCTGGGGCGTCCCAACACATAGACTATTTTCTCAATTTGGAGCAGAGACAAGATCGTGAAGGTAGCGTGCATACTACACACTCTGAGTGAAGTCAACCGCATGGAGGAAGTCACGTGTCTCATGCAGAGAAGAACAACATGCAATTGGAAATTGAGAGGCTAAAGAGGGAGTTGCGCCATGCAAAAAGAAAACATATTTCTTCGCATTCTGATGAGGATTGGGGTGACAAGCAAAATGTCACTTACGAGCAGAGATCTCGGACACCAATCAATGAATCCTTTTCATACGAAGAGGAGCACCGTCGCAGGAGACAACCTCAGAGCCCATCACATGAAGGGGTAAGAAACCATGCTATGAGCAAAGTTCTGAATCAAATCTCTAGGTCACCCTTCACGCACAGGATCGAAGGGGCGAGACTTCCTCGGCATTTTAACCAAGCAACCTTTACTATTTATAATGGTAAAATGGACTCTGTGGAGCATGTGAGCCACTTTAATCAAAGGATGACTGTTTACTCCAGAGATGAAGCTCTGATGTGTAAGGTCTTCCCCTCCAATCTTGGACCGGTTGCAATGAGGTGGTTTGACAGCCTAAAAGCAAATTCCATCAATTCCTACAAAGTGCTTACTCAAGCATTTGGTTCACGTTTTGTCACATGCCGAAAAGTGGCTAGGCCCTTGTCTTCTTTACTGTCCTTAGGCATGTAGGAGGGTGAGACCCTGAAGGCGTACTCGAATAGGTATTGGGAGATGTTTAATGATATGGAGGGCAACTTTGATGCAATGGCCCTCGACACATTCAAGCTCAGCCTCCCTATTGACCATGGTTTAAGGACGTCCTTGTCTGGTAAACATGTTACTAACATGCGTCAACTCATGGATCGTATTGAAAAATATAAAAGAGTTAAAGAAGATCAGCAATAAGGGAAGGGTAAGGACAAGGTTATCCCCCAAGAGAGGAGGGATTTTAGGTCGGATCGTTATAATAACAACAAGCTACGGAGAGATTTTGTTGGGCAGTCAGGATCAGCAAATACTCAAGCAGTCAATACTGTGTTCAAGGAGCCAGTCCACTAAGTTTTGAAAAAGATCAAGAATGAACCATTCTTTAAGTGGCCAAGTAAGATGGTGGGGAATCCTGAGAGGCGCAATCACAATCTCTATTGCCAATACCACCAAGACCATGGGCATACCACTGAAGATTACAGAAGTCTGTGGGATCATTTGGACCAACTAGTCTGCGAAGGTAAATTGAGGCACCTCTTGCATCACTCTAGTGGCTGAGGAAATCAGATGAATTCCGAGCCCCAGAGGAATGATTCTTCGAAATCTTCATTAGGAACTATTAACGTCATCTTCGCAGCACTAGGAAGAACAGGGTCCTGGCCATCTAAGGTTATGTCAGTAGCTCGGTTACCGGCAGGGGACTTTGGCTGAGATCTGAGGAGAGCTAGACCGGTTATCCAACTGGTTTTAAGCTTTTTGGATGAAGATAAGATTATAGCCATCCAACCTCATGATGACACTCTGGTAGTCACCCTCAGAATTGGAGGATATGATGTGAAGAAGGTAATGGTGGATCAGGGTAGCGCGGTGGAGATAATGTACTCTGACCTCTACAGGGGGCTGAACCTAAAACCTGATGACTTAACACCATACTGTTCTCCCTTGGTTAGCTTCGAAGGAAGAATTGTCACCCTAAAGGGCCAGAAACGGCTGCCTGTATAGACTGGCTCGGAAGTAGTGGAAGTGGACTTTATTGTTATAGATGTGTATTCCCCTTATACGACAATTGTAGCCAGACCTTGGCTACATACGCTAGGGGCTGTTTCCTCTACTCTGCATCAAAAAGTTAAATATCCATCCGAAGGGCGAGTTTGTGAAATCCATAGAGATCAATCCTCGGCCAGACAATGCTTAGTGGGTGCCATCTAGCACAAGCCTGAAATCGAGTCCTCGGCCAGGGCCGAGGGAGACTTATAGCAGTTAAAATGTCGGGTATCGCTCGTCAAAGATCTAGATGAAAACGTTAGATGTGAGGATTTAGTAAAAGTTCTAATTGGGGACAATCCTGAAAGGTTCTTTCAAGTTGGATCTCAGATGCCTTTACCAGAAAAAGAAGAGATAATTGAGTTCCTTAAGAGAAATCTTGATGTATTTGCCTATAATACTTACGAAGCCCTAGGAGTGGATCCGAAATTCATTTGCCACCATCTGAGGGTCAACCCACTAATTGTTCCGAAGAAGCAGACTCCTCGGTGCCCATCTAAAGAACATGCAAATGTAGTCAAAGAAGAGGTAATGAAGCTCAAACAGACTGGAGCTATTAAAGAAGTTTTTTACCCCGAATGGTTAGCAAATATTGTGGTGGTGAATAAGAAGAGCGGGAAATGGCGAGTCTGTGTAGATTTCACTGACTTAAATAAGGATTGTCCTAAGGACCCTTTCCTTATGCCGAAAATTGATCAGCTAGTAGATGCCACTATCGGCTATCCTCGGATGAGTTTCTTGAATGCTTTTCAAGGCTACCACCAAATACCGTTAGCCCTAGATGACTAGGAGAAGACTGCTTTTGTTACCCCTATTGGTAATTACCATTATAAAATGATGTCATTCAGTCTGAAAAATGCAGGCTCTACTTACCAACGAATGATGACAAGGATGTTTGAGTCACAGTTAGGCAAAAGTATTGAGGTCTACATAGATGACATGGTGGTAAAAAGCAAAGTCGTTTCTGAGCATGTGAAGGACCTTGACAACACTTTTGAAATCCTAAGAAGGTACAAGCTACATCTAAACGCTTCTAAATGCTCATTCGGTGTAAGCTCAAGCAAGTTCTTGGGGTACATGGTGACAAACAGGAGAACTGAGATTAACCCCGATCAGATAAAGGCTATCTGAAGTCTACGGTCTCATCGAAATTCGAAAGAGGTTAAAAAATTGACAGAAATGACCGCTGTCCTGAACCGATTCATCTCTCAGTCAGCAGATAGGTGTAAACCTTTCTTCTCACTGATCAACAAGTGAAATGATTTGAATGGACTGAAGAATGTGCTTCGACATTTCAACAACTCAAAGACTATTTAGTTAGGCCACCAATTATGTCTAGTCTTGAACTGAATGAGGTCTTGTTTGCCTATATTTCTGTGGTTCCCTATGCTGTAAGTCTAGTACTGATACGAGTGGATCAAGGTGTGCAAAGGCCAGTTTACTATGTGAGTAAATCTTTACATGAGGCCGAGATTAGGTACTTGCCGCTGGAGAAAGCTATCTTGGCAGTAGTACTCAGAACACGAAAATTGCCTCATTACTTTCAAGCACATACGGTCGTCGTGCTTACATAACTCCCGTTTAAATCCGTACTTCGAAGTGCCGACTACACAGGAAGAATAGCCAAGTAGGGCACTATCCTGAGGGCTTTCGATATCAAGTACATGCCTCGCACTTTAGTCAAGGGGCAGATTCTTGCAGATCTGGTGGCCGAGTTCACAGAACCTAGTTTAGAAGAAGTAACGGCAAAGAAGGACATGGATGAAAAATCGGTTGGCATGATTTCTCAACAAGGCCCTTCCCACTGGGAAGTGTATATGGACGGCGCAGCGAACTAGAAAGGTTCTGGAGTGGAGCTAGTGCTGATATCTCCCGAGAGAATCATCATTGAAAAATCGTTAAGGTTGGATTTCTTGGCAACAAATAATAAGGCGGAGTACGAAGCCCTATTGATAGGAATGTCTATGGTCCAAAGAATGGGAGGAAAGGCAATGGAGTTGTTCTCAGACTTAATGTTAGTCGTGAGTCAAGTACAAGGTGAGTTTGAGGTGAAGGATGAGAGAATCCAGGGATACTTGAATCGAGTTAAGCGTCTGCAGTCAGAATTCGAATTTTTCAGCTTGCTGCATATCCCCAGAAGTGGTAACGCACATGCTGATTCTCTGGCCACACTCGCTACCTCTTCGGTGCAAAATTTATCGAGAGTCATCCTCGTCGAGGACTTGCATGGGCCTACCGAGGAAAGAAGAGATGTAATCCAAGTTCACCAAATCAGAATTGGGCTCTACTAGATGGATCCTATAGTCAAATTCTTGAAAGAAGATATTCTGCCTGAAGAAAAGGGGGAAGCTGACAAAATTCGAAGGAAGGCGACCAAATTCTGGCTATCCAAGGACCAGAAATTATACAAACGCTCCTATTCAGGACCGTACCTGTTATGTATGCATCTCGAAGCGGCTGAGCTGCTGCTAGAGAAATTGCATGAAGGAATTTGTGGGAGTCATAGTGGAGGTAGGTCTTTAGCTCACCGAGCCATTACTCAAGGTTATTGGTGGCCGAACATGCAAAAAGAAGCCCATGAACATGTTAAGAAGTGCGATCAATGTTAACGATTTGCGCCGAACATACACCAACCAGGTGGAGTCCTCAACCCATTATCTAGTCCATGGTCGTTTGCTCAATGAGGCTTAGATATAGTGGGTCCATTCCCAAAAGCCGCAGGAAATAGGAAGTACCTTCTGGTCGGCACAGACTATTTCACCAAATGGGTTGAAGCTGAACCTCTAGCCAACATCTGAGATGTAGATGTGCAGAGATTTGTATGGAAGAACATTATTACTCGTTTCGGAGTTCCTCATACTCTCATTTTGGACAATGGCCTACAGTTCGACAGCAAAGCATTTTACGAAATTATTGTAGCGAACTGGGAATCACAAACAGATACTTCACCCCTGCCTATCCCCAGGGCAATGGATAAGCAGAAGCAGTCAATAAAGTCATAGTTAATGGATTAAAGAAGAGACTAGACGACGCGAAAGGCAAGTGGGTGGAAGAGTTGCCACATGTACTCTGGGCCTACAGAACTACGCCTCGCAGATCTACTGGAGAAACCCCTTTCTTGATAATTTATGCGGCTGAAGCTGTCATCCCTCTAGAAACTGGGTTCCTAACTCTAAAAACTAGCTCGTTCAGTCTGACCGGCAACAATGAGCTGCTAGAAAGGAGTTTGAATTTGATTGAGGAAAGGAGAGAAAATGCAATGGTTCGATTGACATATTACCAACAAAAGCTCAGGCAAGGCTATAATGCTAACGTAAAGCTAAGGCCTCTAGAACCTGGTGATTTGGTACGCAGGAAAGTTGTGGGCACTGCAAAAAACCCAGCCTGGGGGAAGTTAGGACCCAATTGGGAAGGGCCATATCTTATCACTTCAGGGGCTGGTATTGGGGCATATTTCCTGGAAGACCTAGATAGTCATGTAATACCGCGCCATTGGAATGTAAATAACCTCAAAAGGTACTATTATTAATCGAATCTTCTCTTCAATCACTATAACAATTCGTCATCCTTAATGGTTCTATAAGTGTTTAAACTTAAATTCAGTCATGCCTATAGTTCTCGGATCAGATGATTTGGGTTAGTTAAGACTCCTTAACGGTTCTATAAGTGTTTAAACTTAAATCCAGTCATGTCTGTAGTCCTTGGATCAAATAATTTAGGTTAGTTAACACTTCTTAACTGTTCTATAAGTGTTTAAATTTAAATCCAGTCATGCCTGTAGTCCTCGGACCAGATGATTTGGGTTAGTTAACACTCCTTAATGGTTTTATAAGTGTTTAAACTTAAATCCAGTCATGCTTGTAGTCCTCGGACTAGATGATTTGGGTTAGTTAACACTCCTTAACGGTTCTCTAAATGTTTAAACTTAAATCTAATCATGTCTGTAGTCCTCGGACCAGATAATATAGGTTAGTCAACATCTTTGTACAGTTATCATTATTGAAGTTTAATTTTGAAATGAGTCATGCCTGAAATTCTTGAATGTATTTAAATTAACCCTAACTTATGATAACCTTCTCTCTGCATGTTTGAAAAGACCTGTGAAGCTTTTTTATCAGTACCAATTTTGGTTATGTACATTGTCAGCATGATATGGTGGTTATGTTTACCTACATTACCATAATTACAAAGTACAGTTATTTGTAGCAAAAGTAAGTTATAAGATATGCAACAAAGACACCAGAAGTAAAAGGAAAACTGTTTCATTGATCAAAAGAAAATAGTTTACAATCCCTTACGTAAAAGAAAAACAAATACAAGTAAAAAAATAAAAAAAAACACCTAAGTATCTAAGTCTTTGCTTGAGGGACCAAGGGGTCGGCAGCCTGGCTGGACTGAGTCACAGCAGCTTCTAGGGCTTGGTCCTTAGGGGTTGGAGGGGTTTTCTTCTTTCCCAAGCCCTCATCCTTATCCTTGGATGCCTCAGCTGGCTTACTCTGATCAGTAGGCTGACCAGACTCCTTGGAGGCCTCGAGGATGATTGGAGGAATTTGACTGACCAAGGTTTGCTCCGAGGCCTCTTGGAGTTGTGTTGGAGGATGGGGATCAGACCCCGAGAGCTCTCGGATGTCAGGGTCATAATATATGCTCCCAGGCAGCCTTAGTTCTGAGTCCGCAGGCACCCCAGCAGTATCTAGTGCCTTGCCCCACGTTATGTCGCAGTAGTCGTAGGTTGACCGTGGCAAACTGCTCAGTGAGGCCTTTTTCAATCTCCTCCACCCCTAGCTGGTATGCTGCTTTTCTTTCAACCTCAGTCGCCTCCTTGGCCAGCTAAGCATTCTTCTGAGCCAGCTTAGCAGTCTTCTTGGCTTTTTGGAGTTCGGAGCGAAGTTCCTTCACATGCGCTTTCTCAGCTGCCAAGTTGGTCTGAGTCTCATTTAGCAGCTTGCGTTGCGCTTCGGCCTGGCTCTCAGCATTCTGCAGGCCAACATTAAGACTATTCCTTTCGTTAGTTATCTCTTTGAGCTGCTCAGAGAGTTGAAAAAACTCCTCCTTCAAGCTGCCCAAAGATTTCTCTGCCTCGGACCGAGAGTGGGCCTCTGCTTGGGCTTCGACGTATGCCTTTTTATTCCACTCTTCGGCCACAAAGACTTGCTGGGTAATCTGCATAATAAAGTGAAAGAGTTAGTAAAAAACAAACGAAAAATTAACATGCCAAACTGAAGAGCTGGATTAACTCACTTACTATAGCCAAATCCCTCTTTAGGGACATGAAGAGTTCATACTGGCTAAAGCGCCTGTATGACTCCATATCTCGGGGAAGGAGCAATGGTTGCTCCAAGGCGTCAGCTACTAGTCCTGCTCTTCCCCCATTATAGTTTCTGAGGGAAGTATCCCAAGAAATAGGAGCGCCGTCTAACTCCAACTTGGGAGACCATATGCGTGGCCCTCGGAGCACATTGGCAACGTGAGGGTCATCTTGGCTCTCAATAGATGAGGCCCTCTTGCTCCGGTGGTCTTTCGTCACCTTCTGTTGGTTGGTTGTTTTTGGTGGCACCACCATCTCCCTCTCCTCAGTTTCGAGAGGCATCTTCTTCTTCAGGTCTGGTAAGGGCTTTAAGTCGAGAACAGGAACCTGATGTGGCGGTAGAGGCAAACTCACCACGGGTTGGGAAGTTCCAGTCCCTTTCGGCTCAGCCTTCTTGCCTCTGTTCTTCATCAAAGCCTTTAAGTCTGACATGTCTTCTTCTTTCGAAAAGTCCTCTGGAAGAGCAGTTATCAGAATAGGAGGATGGACACTGGACTGCTTATCAATCTCCTACTCGGAGTCTGAGGATGGTATCACTTGAACCCCTCTTGAAACTTCTCCTTCGAATTTGAACTTGTCTATTTGTTCCTCTAGTGAAGAGGATGAGGAGCCAACCCTTTCGCCTACAACCGCCAGTTTAAGGGGGACTTGCTGAACTGGCTGAACAAGTAATGGCACACCCTGTGGATTTGGGTGTGGTACGGGTTCAAGGTCGTATGGCGCTAAGAAGCCACGCTGAGCGACGTCTATTCGCTAGAGCCGATAATCACCTTGTGTAATGGCGTTGCCGACCGGCTGAATATCAGTTAATTTTGGTGTGTAGCCGAGGATGAGAGGAACGAACCGAAGCTATTCGTCTTCACTCACAAAGATCTCCGAGTGTAATAAATAATTAAGCATGGCTGTGTTGGTGAGGCTAAGCCGAGGAGAAGTGTGATCTTTATTTGTAAACATAAAAAAAAAAAAAAAAGATAATAAAAAAAAAAAAAAAAAACTTAGTCAGAAAACTGAAAAATGATGACATAAAGGAAAAGATAGATTATGAAGAGTGAAAATCCTAAATCTACTGTTAGAGATCCTAAGTCTAGGAAGTCACACTTGGCTCTCCTGGCTGGGTCGGACAGTGAAGACCGTCATGCCACGCGCCCGAGATAATCAAATAGTCGTCTTTTATTCCTTTATTTGACTTGGGAACACAGGAGAGAAGTCTAATGGTGTCGAACCGGGATTTAAGGTAATATCCCACTCCCTTTTGGCTATGACACTCGTACATATGTACCAAGTCATGCCAGGTTAATCCTAATCCTAAGTGAAGGTTCAGGGCATCAATGGCTCCTAGGATCCCAAAGGTATTGGGCACGCACTGCTCGGGAGAAAGTCTATGCTTGCGAAGGTAGTTCATGGTGATGGAACTCATTGGAAGGATCATTCCCTCTTCAATGAAGGCTATCATAGGGATTATGACTTCCCCCTCTCTTCGGTCAGTTAATATCTGCTCCAGAAGGCAATACCTCAGATTTACCCCCTACGGTATACCATAGGTCTGCTTAAATTCTTCTATTAAGGCAGGACTATCGACTAGGTATTGAAATCTACTCATTTTTAAGAAATACTCGAAGCAATAGCTAGGAGATAGGGGTTTGAAGGTTGAGAACCCTGGCCGAGAAGAGAATGATGAATTAAGGATGTCGAAACTTACACAGACGGAATTGGAGAATGATCTCTGAACTCAAACTGGACTTTTTGTAGATTCTGGGAAGTAATAAGACAGGTAATTGAAGAAGATCGAAGGATTTTAGTGCGTGAGTTCGCTGGGTAGTCTGAGGATTCGTAAGGTAAAGAAGAAATAACCTCCTCTAAGGGCTTATATACGGGGACAGGTGAAATGATGTAATTCATCCCGCCTAAATCCCGAAGAAGAGCCGTGTCCGTTAGATCAATGACCCACCGTTGGATGTAAAAGACAAAATGCCGCCTAGAGTAATTAATATAGCGCTTTGGGAATACGAAAATGACAGCGGCAATGATGAAACGCTTGTATCTATGCCTACACATGTGCAAGTTTGGATATATATGTGTTTTTTCAAACTTTTCACTGCGTGACAGGTCAAAATCTTATTTTTTCTCCTCGGATGCGAGGGAAAAATTAAAATTTTGAGGGGCTATTGTGGGGGGAAAAGCCCAATTTAATGTAGTGGACCTAGGGCCCTATTTGAAGATTACTGTGTGTTTGAAGAGAAGGAATCGGTTGAGATAAAGTCCATCTGGAAGAAAGATACTTGGAAACGAAGGAGGAGTATNGGGGGGGGGGGGGGGGGGGGGGGGGGGGGGGGGGGGGGGGGGGGGGGGGGGGGGGGGGGGGGGGGGGGGGGGGGGGGGGGGGGGGGGGGGGGGGGGGGGGGGGGGGGGGGGGGGGGGGGGGGGGGGGGGGGGGGGGGGGGGGGGGAAGAGAGGAGAAAAGAAAAAAGAAAGGTTTTACTATGACCCTAAGGATTGTAACCAATGTTTAATCTATCATAAGTCTCTTCGGATTTTAACTTATTTGATCTTTATGTGTATTTTTATGCTGGTTCATACTGGGACGTTGTGATCAACCATTGTGAACTCCACAGTCAACCTAGCTCTATCATCCACACTCTACAAATGTATTGTTTTGGGCTTAGGCCACAAATCCTAACCCTACAGGCATGATATCATATTAGAAAAGATAAAACATAATTCTAATAACATATTAGAAAAGATAGAACATAACTCGAATACCATATTATAAAAGATAATACATCACTTTGATACAATATTAGAAAAGATAGGACATAGTTTGATACAATATTAGAAAATATAGAATATAACTTTAATAATATATTAGAAAAGATAAAACATAACTTTGATACTACATTAGAAAAGATAGAACATAGCTATGATACTATATTAGAAAAGATCAAACATAACTTTGATACTAATTAAAAAAATTTAGAATGCAACTTTGGTACTATATAAGAAAATAGAAATAGCTCTGATACCATATCAAAAAAGATAAAACATGACTCCCATACAATATTAGAAAAGGTAAAAAAATAACTTTAAGATCATGTTAGAAAAGATAAAACATAGGTTTGATATCGTATTAAAAAAGATAAAACGTAATTCTAATACTATATTCTAAAAGAAAGAATATCACTTTGGTACCATATTAGAAAGAATAGAACATAGCTATGATACCATATTAAAAAAGACAAAGCATCCTTCTCAAAAAAAGAAAAAAGAAAAAAGAAAAAAAGAAAGAAAGATAAAACATAACTTTGATACCGTATAAAAAATATAAAACATAACTTCGATACTATGTTAGAAAATAAATCATGACTCTAATGCTATATTAGAAAAGATAAAACATAATTCTAATACCATATTACAAAAGGTAGAAAATAACTTTATTACCCTATTAGAAAATATAAAACATAACTTTGATAACATATTAGCATTTAGAACATGGCCATGATACCGTGTTAAAGTTATTAAGAGATTAAGAGAAATAATAGAGAAAAAACAGAAGTCAGAATTTAATGTGGTCTGTTGTAATGGCCTACGCTCACAAGAAAAAAGAAAAAAAAAAAAAAACCCTTTAATGATTACATCTTTTCTATTTAAGTGTGTTGCATTGAATCCAATGTAGAGTTTATTTAGTAGAAAATCCTGGGCTATAAATTAACCATATAATTAGTTTTCTTATTGTGCAGGACATGAGTCTATAATAAATTTGAACCTCTTATACCATAATATCACTAACTATGTGTCCATTTGACAAAGATTATTTTTGTTAACTTATTTTATTATTCAGCTTATTTTTGTTACTATTCATAGGTTCTACTACACTTTCTGGTACTATTTATGCGTTCCAATGTACTATGTCAGCTAACTTTACTTTTATTTACAGTACTTTCAGCAAAAAATTTTCAATTTCAGTAAAATAAGCGGATTCCAAACGAACTCTATATGTATTAATAGATTAGCAATTATGTTAGAGCATGTTTGGTAAGAGTACTTTTAGCAAAAAATTTTCAATTTTAGTAAAATAAGCGGATTCCAAACGAACTCTATATGTATTAATAGATTAGCAATTATGTTAGAGCATGTTTGGTAAGAGTACTTAAATATAGTTTTTTGTTTTGCGATTCATAAAATGATGGGTCCTATACTTGAATCTATTGTTTGGCTGATATTTTCTGAATACAGTTTTCAAAAAATTGTATAATGTTCTCAATTTTTTGAAAATTATTTTTATATTGTTTGGCTGATGTGTAGGAGGTGGAGGAGGGAGGCTATCATGTTTCCGAAACATGTTTCCGACCTAAGTGGGGTCCACCCCCTTGTGAGAGGGAGGAAACATGTATCGGAAATATGGTGGATTTTTCCGAGGTGGAGGGCCAATCTTTGCTCTTATGGGGGCCGGGTTTTAAGTAAATTGTAGTGGGCTATACTTTTACCAACTGTTAGAAGGTTTTTAAGGGGGGCCAATGAATATAAAGTGAAATACTAAAGCTGAGATAGTTAATTTTTATACATTCTCATATGGTTCGGTAATTCAAAAAATGTTTGGCACCGCTAAAGATCACTTTAAATATTACAGGATTATGGAGTGAAAGTAATGCTTGATCGGAATGTGTATTTGGTTGACATTGTCCGAGAACGAATTGGTAGGGTCTTGAAACTTGACTCAATTGTGGGAGGCAAGCTATGGAAAGGAATCGACATGCTCATCTTCAATACATGGCATTGGTGGAACCGTAGGGGACCATCTCAACCGTACGGTCTCATACTATTACCATACATTTTCTTCTTTTCTCTTCTATTTAAGTTTAAAAATAGAAAATGTTTTAACCTAAATTATTATTGTCAGGTTTAAAAGATAACCAATTATTTTGATTTGTTAGATGGGATTACATCCAAATAGGAACACAGATTACGAAGGACATGGATCGTTTCCTTGCTTTTGAGACGGCACTTACAACATGGGCCGGATGGGTGGATTCAAACATTGATCCTACCAAGACTAAGCTTTTTTTCCAAGGAATTTCCCCATCTCATTACAAGTAATCTCTTTTTTCTATATCTTCTTTTTGAAAGAAAATACAAGTAAACTCTTAATTAATCTTAATGTTTACTTTCATTATCAAAGCCACATAGTTTCGTTCTCTTTTCATTTTTAATAATAAAAAGTTAGACAAAATTATATTTTATCCTTAAACCTACACTCACCTTTTCACTTACCCCCTAAAGTATGAAAATCACGGCAGCGCTACACTATATTCAGGAGACTCAAATAAATCCCTTGAGTTCAAAAAAAAAAAAAAATTATATATATATATATATATAATACATTTTTTTTGTTGGTTTAATACTTAATTTTTTCTTAAAAATATTTTACACACCCTGACTTAAATTTTGCACACCTTATTACAAGTATTTCCAATCTAAGAATAAAGTGTAAGTGTTTGTGAATTGTAAGTCACTTTTTTTTTTATAAATTTTATTATTGTGTGAGTGTCTAATATTGATTGTATGCATTACTTTTTATTATAATGTTATTTGTGTGAATTATGATGTGTGTGATGTTTGTGTGTCAATATAAATATAATATAAATTTATAATTTAATAATTAAGAAATAGAGATGGTTTATTACATGTTATATGTTATAATAACTTTTTGTTATAAAGTTAGTGATTATCAAGCAATTAATTGTTAAGTAGACATGTAATGTATAATTTTATATATGAATGAGTGTGATTGTGTGCATCAATAATTAATAAAAGACAATGAGTTTAGTTTAGTCATTTAGTTTAAAATATTTTTATAAAAACAATAACAAATAGATAATAAAAAACAACATAAAAATAAAAATGTTAAATAAACTTAACAAAATAAAATGGTCATAGGCACATAGCTACCCACATTGGCAATAAATACTCATAATAAACTATCATATAACAATTCAAAATTTGAAAATTTGTAGAAGAAAATTGTAAAATTTTCTGTATTAATTTTTTTTTTTGGTTGGAACTTGATATATTCAAGTTATTTTTTTATTAAAATCTTTTAATGACCCTCCTAAATATAATTCCTGGAGCTGTCACTGATGAAAATGCACATTTACCCCTTAAACTATACCTCCTTTTACACTTGCCCTCTAAATCACACATTATTCTTTTACACTTGCCACCCTAAACCATGAGAATGCTTATTTACTTCCCTAAATTATTACTCATGGGATGTGTACAAATTGTATACAAGTACTAGTTTAAGGGGTAAATGTGCCCTTTCATAGTTTAGAGAAACAAATGTTACGTTGGTAATAGTATAGGGGATAAGTGTGCACATTCTTATAGTTTTAGGAGGTAAGTGTAAAAGGGGTATAGTTTAGAGGGTAAAGTGTAATTTTTCATAATATATATTTTTAAATATTAGGACAAAAGCTGATAATAGCGACCATCAACAGGAAGTGCAATGTCGATTACACATACACAACAATACATTTTTAGTTTTTGAACTAAAATCATGACTTGAAGTTATGATTTTAGTTTTAAAAATAAATTGTGTTTACAGTGCGTGAATTAACAATTACCCGAACATGAATTCTGACCGCATTTTCATATTTCAACGGTAGTGGGAGCTTATGGAATGAACCAAGTGCAAAGAGCTGTGTCAGGCAAAAGCAACCAGTGTTTGGCTCAACATATCCCGGAGGTTTGCCACCAGCTGTTGCGGTGCTCAAGCGTGTATTGAACAAGATTACAAAACCTGTCACATTGCTTGATATAACAACTCTCTCTCTGCTACGTAAAGATGGACATCCTTCCATCTATGGACTGGGGGGCCAACCGCAATGGACTGCAGCCATTGGTGTCTTGCTGGTGTTCCTGATACTTGGAACCAGATTCTTTACAATCTTATTCTTTGAAATCGATTCATGGAGATTAGCACTGAAAATTCAATACATTTTTCGCAATAATAAGATCATCGTTGCAAGCTAGTGAAATGAGTTGAATGTGACTCAATCAATATAATTGAGAGCATATTAATGTGTTGTGGACATATTCACTAGTCGGTCTTGATACACCTTCTTTTTTTTTTTTTTTGGCTTGTGTCCCAAATTGAAGTAAGGTAGAATGTGGGGTTTTAATTAATCCATGATAGGTGGATGTTGATACGTAAAATTGTTTGGAAAGAATGAAAGGAATAGCTAAATGAGGATGTTGATACGTAAAAATATTTGGAGAGAATAAGAGGAATAGCTGAATGAGAGAGAAGTATAATTTTTGTTGTTTCGAGGGAACCACTTTGGTATGTAATAATAATAATAATATAAGGGATGAAATTTGAATTTGATTGAGAAAATCCCAACCTCTGGAGTTCAATCAATTGGGATAAAATTTTATGATCTTTTATTGATAATTCTCCCAAATTTGAATTTAATAATAGTTAGTGTAAGTAGTGTATCTAAGCGGTAACATGTGCCTGTTACAGCTCAAGAAGAATTGCATATTTAGGATTCTTGACACTTCCTCAACACATGATCAATTGATCGTGATCTCGACACATGCCACTAATGCTGTTAATTGAGAATCGGGCTGATAGAATTCTGATGCAGCCCAATTAGCCGTCAATGGGATGTAGAACACACAACAAATATTTTCCTTGAACAGAGAGACTCCATAATGAGCCAAACATTAGACTAATTCATCTGCTTCTGCTTCTTGGAACCGTCTTGGCAAGCGAATGGACTTTAGCCCTCCAATGCTCTGAACCAATTTATTTAAAGTTCTAACCACCTGTAGTTCCAAAGGCACTAAATCATTGTGCTCTACTCTATTCCAAGCAGCCAAATCTGATCTAACTATCAAAGATCAAAGCTCCAAATAAAGGGAACTTAGCTTTCTGTTCCTCATCAGGATTACGCAGATGCGGGGGTCAGAAGAGTTTCAGCAA